>NC_061117.1:120792623-120794789 GCF_002878395.1 Capsicum annuum
CAAAATGCTTGAAATCTTACTATATGTACAAATATTTTTCACATATTTTGTTTTGCATATGTATATGTAGTATAAGTAAAAAGTAATGGATTAAGTTGAACTCATAGAACCTGACGGAGAGGGAGAGGGGTTGACGATGGGGCTGGTCCGACGGGGGTCTTGGATCTATTTCGCCGGCGTGGGGCTGGCTGTTGGCGATGGATGGTGGAGATGATAATGCGGCGGCTGGAGGGGTAGCTTTGCCAGTGACTGGTAGTGGAGGTAAGGTCGACGGCTATGGCTAGTGCAGCGGCAGCGCTAGCAAGGAGAGGGCGGCGGAGGAGGCGCTAACAGAGGAGAGGGACGACCGACGATGGGAAAGGCAGCGTTAATGATTTTGTGTAGGGTTTTTGAGAGAGGAGAGAGATAGAGAGAGAAAGAGGAGAGATGAGAGAAGGGGGTGGAGGCTGTTATGAAGAGATTAGGGTTTGGGGGTTGATTTTTGTCTTTAAAAGAGAAGAGTAAGGCTTTTGATCTCAGCCGTTAGATCAATTTTGATCAACGGTTGAGATTTAAAAGTCTAAGAATTGGGTTAGAATTGAGAATAAAAAATAGATTGAGTCTGATTTAGGCCATAATTGTAATAGAGTAAATACAATTAGGCTAAAATAGTAAGAAATTGAATAAATTGGATTAAAAGGGGAATAAATTATGCAAAGTATCTTAATTTAGGCTGTTATTTAAATAATAGTAGGAATAATAATAATAAATAATATATAATAATAATAATAATAATAATAGTAAATCATAAATAATTATAAATAATAAATAATAATAATAATAAATAAATAAATAATAATAATAACAATAGATATGATAACGGTACATTACATATCTATTTCATCACTACACGAGATATACGTATATATATATAAATATATTCAATTGGCTATCACCATTCAAATATATACTATATACATTACATACTCGATTTTACTACCCCATAATAATATACAACGTAACGCAATTCACAAATACTTAGTTTAATTATCGGTTGGTTTATCTTATGTCATTAATATACGTTCACTATATTATATGTATATACTATATATATATATATATATATATATATATATATATGTCTGCTTCAACTGTTTCAATCGTAATTTTACTAAATATCATCCTAATTAATTATTATAAGTCATCTAAATTTTACAAAAATATATATTTAATAATAAAATAAAATAGATGTAAAATAATAAGTTAACTTTTGATGTTTTAAATTAACTTCACGTATCATATGAGGCCCATTTTAAAAAAAAAAAAAATCACACGTACTTTTTATAGTAATTTTGTTATATCACTTCTTATTAGTTATTGTGAATAATTTAAGACATATGTTTGTTTCTTTGCTTCAATCGTAATTTTACTATATCACCTCTAATTAATCATTATAGTCTAAGCACTGTGCCACTTAAATTGGAATATAAGGAAAAGTTTTATAAACCACAATAATTAAAAACTTAGATTATTTAAAATATGCAATTGACTATCAATGCCACAAAATTTTGGACAAGGGGAGTAACAAATATTATTTGAAAATTACATAAAAAGTATTATAAATTACAATAGTTAACAACTTAAAATATCTAAAAGTAAAAATAATGTGTTATATATTTCAAAAAGTACGTAAAAAATGTTATAAATCACAATAATTAACAACTTAAAAATTTTAAAATGATATGAAATATTTGATTGACTCTCAAAATTATATCAATGGCATTTAAATTGGAATAGAAGAATAGTATAATAAATCACAATAATGAAAAAATTAAATTATTTTGAAAATATAATTGACTATCAATGCCACAAAAGTTTGGACAAGGAGAGTAACATATATTATTTGAAAGCAAAAAAAATATTATAAACTACAATAGTTAACAACTTAAAATATCTAAAAACGTATTAAAAGTATGATTGATTATCTAAATTCTATTTGGATCACATTGTTTGAGATCAAAAAATAACATATACTGAGCCCATGTTATTTGAAAAACAGTAATATAGGCCCATCGAATTTGATTTTTTAGGCTCTTTATTAATTTATACATTTGTAGAGTTTAATTTTGATCATGAATTAAATTTTTGAAATAAAATTATATATTTGAATAATAAATCATAATGATT
>NC_061117.1:120794889-120862310 GCF_002878395.1 Capsicum annuum
AGTAATATAGGCCCATCGAATTTGATTTTTTAGGCTCTTTATTAATTTATACATTTGTAGAGTTTAATTTTGATCATGAATTAAATTTTTGAAATAAAATTATATATTTGAATAATAAATCATAATAATTGATAATTTAATATATTTTAAGAATATATGCAAAAATTAATTAACAAAATAAATTTATTTAATTTTTAAAATTCAAAAAATATCACATTAACTGATATGATTATTATTATAATATTAATTTATAATAGATGTTGGGCCCGTGCTTTGCATGGGCTTCTTCTCACTAGTTTAAAATATAAAATCGACCATTTGTGGTCGCTCTTTAAAAAAAAATCAACCACTTGGTCGGTTTTGTATTATTTTTAAAATTTTTATTTGAAAAATAAATAATAATTAATAATAAAATTATTTAATTAATTATTATAATTTTTTAAAATACAAAAGCGACCACTTGTGGTCGCTTTTTTTTTAAAATAAAGAAACAAAAAAAATCGACCACTTGTGGTCGCTTTTTTTTTAAATAAAGAAACAAGTAGTTGGTTTTTTTATATATTTTTTTTCAGTGATCGGTTTTTAAATTTTTTTATTTTTTTCATTTGCAAAATAAATAATAATTAATACTAAAATTATTTTAATAATTATTTCAATTTTTTAAAATAAAAAAAGCTACCACTTGTGGTCGCTTTTTAAAAAAAAAAAAATTAAAATCCGACCACTAGTGGTCGGGTTTTTTAGTAGTGCTACTATATTAATACTACTCCCTTTGCCCTCTTGTGTCCTGTTTGTCTAATTTTAATTTGACACATAATTTAAAAAAATAAATAACTCTTTTAAATCTTGTTGTCTTAAAAATATGTGTAGAACAAAAAACCATCATGTTTCCTTTGCCTGATCTTCTGGAACCTCAAGCTTAGTCCCACTTCTGCTTCATGGAAATAACATTACTATAGTTGTTTTCTAGAGTGACAACATAGTTAGTGTAGAACTCACAAACCATAGCTGGATAATACTTCCTAGGCACTATGCTAGTCACGGCAGTCTGAACTTTTCCTGACATCTATTGTTTGTTTTATTACTATAGTAACAACATACTGTAGTTATTGTTTGTTTCATTACAGTAGTTTGAACATTACTATAGAACTCACTATTCCTTGTCATTGTTTGTTTTACTTTTTTGACAGTCTGAACTTCAGAATCATCAAAATTCTGGGAAAACACCAGATGATGCATTCATGGTAGTATTTGGAAAGGAGAAGCCTGGTCGACTTAGAGACTATGGTAGATCAATGACAGCAAGTTCTTTGAAAAGAGATAAGGAAATTAACATGCTTAAACAAAAGCATGATAATGAATTCACTTCTCTAAAGTAAGAAATAAGTGAAATGGGATAAGAAATGCGACATTTTTTTACTCAATTGGTGCAAAACAATTTTGGGTTGAATGTTTAAGATATACCAGTGAGTGCCAGATCTAAAATTCCTTCACCCGATGTGAGTAATGCACAAGCTTTAAGAGGAAAAATTCTTTCAAATTCTTCTAGCTCAACTCATGCTTCGATTCATGAAAATGTATTTTATCTTTCAAATTCACAAGAAACTTAAATCCTAAACTTCCAACTTGATTGAATGAATTAAAGAAACATTGGATTTACATACTTCCTCATTTCAGGTTGGAAAAATCTTTGAATATTTGTCGAGCATAATTTTTTTGTAACTGTTTATTTATTTTGAATGTGTAGAAAAAATACGGGTGATCGAATTTTAATGGTGGCCACCACAAATGATCAAGTAGATCTAGATTGAACTGAATGATGAAGAACTTTTTGAGCTATTCTGATATATGTTTACATACATTTGGTTTTGTATGGAACTTATACACTTCCTTAAAATGTTGTTTTCTAATTAGTATGTGTAGTAAAAGACATGTTTTTTATGTTCATTGCAAATCTATGCATTTGAATTATTTATTAGCTAATTGGTGCGTGAGATTATATATATGTATGTATATGTAATGTGATTAGTGATGTATACATTCGGATCAAAATAATTATTTTTTAGGCGTAAAGCCATTTTTGTAAAATGTGGCTTGAACTACTAAATTTTAGACAATATTGCCACACTTCAAAAGTGTGGATTATTAATTAAATTATGGCATGTACCTAAAACATGCTTACACTTTACAAGTATTGTAATAGAGGATGTATAAAGGGATACGATTTTGAAGTGGGTCTAGTAATAAAGAAAAAGCCACATTTTTTAAGTGTTGTTATGGAGGTTCTATACAAGGCTACACTTGTAAAAGCGTGCCCAATAACAAAGTAAAGGCAACACTTAAAAGTGTAGCTTTATCAGATAAAAGTGTATCCAATGAGAAGCTGCAAAGCGTGGCCTTTATACTTTAATGGTCATGCTTTTTAAACATAGCTGATATGGTAACACTTGAAAAGCGTGGCCTAAAGTCAAAGGTTACACCTTTTTAGGCCACCCCCAAAAAGTGTTTTCTAAAGTCCAAAAGTGTATCCTTTGATCAAAGGCCATAATTTTTGCTACTTTAGGCCACACTTTACAAGGGTGGCAGTAGGACTAAAATGTTGTAGTGGTAGTACTACCTATGAGCTCGTATGGCCCATGCAGGCAGCAGAAGTGAAGTTCTGAGAGTTAAATCCTTGGTCTGACTCCTACGGACCCTACCTATAAGGCATAAGTACTACTTACAGCCTCATAGGTACCTTTTGTAGGTAGGGGTTCTGAAAATTAAAGGGCCCTCTGTTTCCTACGAGTCCACCCAGGGCCCGTAGGTACTACCTATGACCCATAAGTGAGGTCATAGGTTGGTGCCGACCCTGTTATCCTACTTTATTTTGGATAGGTTTTCTGGTGTATCTATAAATACCCATTGGATATTTTATTTTTTTATGCACTTTACATACTTAATACATTGTTTTGATTTCTAAGATTCACTTTTGATCTTGAAATTCTTGTTTTTGGTTTTTAGGGTTTGATATAAAGTTGAAATTTTGGTTTTCATTCTTATTACTCTTGAGATCATTCTTATGTTTTTAATTATGAATTCTATGTGTGTTCTTGCAATTATGAGCAGCTAAGCTCCATAACTAAGGTTGTGGGAACCTTGATAGATAATAAAATAGAGGAAGTGCAAAGTCATTCTAAATAGGTGTCTGTGCATGTATTGTAGTTTTATTTGCTTTGGTTGTTTTCTTAAGGGTTGCAAATGTTAGGAACCCATATTTTTTTGATACTAACTTGAGAGAGAGGTAGATATTGGGAAAAAGAGATCACAACAGTAATTTGAAGCTACCAACCTTCATTTAGTTAACATGAAATTGAGAGGATATAGTTAATCTAGGATCTAGAACGAGGGTTAGTAGTGCGACACTCTAAGATCAAAAAGAGATGAGTGAAATTCACCCAAACCAAGGTCTAGAGACAGTTAGGTGATATATAACTTGTTAGATTCTGCATGCAAGACACCGAGATAGTTTGACAAGCACAATAAGTCTATAGAGTTAAGAAGTCAGGGGGACACAATCCTAGTGATCATTTCATACTGATTAAAATCTTACTTGCCAAGCATTGTTGCTGTTGCTACTAATTCTTACAACCCCCCACCCATTTACTTTCTACACTTTCCATTTATATCAGTAAGCTCATGACAGATTTTTATTCTATTTCTTGTGGGATCGACCCCAACCTTGTTGAGTTCTATATTTGACAAGCAACAGCGTTATACTTTTTAGGAGGTGTAATTTGGGCGACATCAATCACCCATGAAGGGTGTGATGAGATTTAGAAAGAGATAAAATCTTAGTCTGAGGTTTATTTGGCCTTTTAAGATTCTTAAGAAGGTTGGAGATGTGGCTTAAAGGTTGTCTCTACCTCTGAACCTATCTACAATTCCAATATTCCACATTTTGATATTGAATAAATACCATTGCAATGATTCTCATGTGATACGATGGGATTTAGTTGCATTGTATTGTGATTTGTCTTTGAGGAGGAGACTATTGGTGTTTTGGATAGGCAGACTAGAAAATTAAGATCAAAGAATATTGATTCTATGAAAATTTAGTGGAGACATCACCTGGTAGAGGTGGCTATATAGGATGTTGAGTCTGATATGCGGATTAAATATGCTCATCTTTTTACTGATTTAGGTACTTTTTTTGCTTTTGTGTTCGAGGACGAACACGCATTTTAGTGGTGGATAAGGTAACAACCCTCATGGTGATTTTCAGTTTTTTCTATATTTTGACTATTTTTATCCTCCATGTAGCTTTATATCATTTATGATTTATGAGAATGATTGACACGGTCCTCGAAGTGTTCGAGAATGATTTATATGGGTTTGAGGTTTTGAGTAGCCTTTGAAGTAATATATTTGACTTTGATCAATATTTTATGATCTGAGCATTGGATGGTAATTATGTTAGTTCCACTAGATCCGTAATGTCGATTTTTGGTTATTAGCATGGTTGGTTTAGGCTCTAAGACTATATTTTAAGTTTTCAAAGTTAAGATGAGAAATTAGTTATTTTAGACTAAAGGGGTTTCTGAGGTGTAACTTATTGATAACAACATCTTTTGGTAAATTTGATGGTTTTATTGAATTTGAAACGTCGAAAATAGCCTAGTAGCATTATTGATTTATTTCTGTGGGGTTCCAAACGAATCTCTACGGGTCATTTAGAATAATTTTGTACTTAAAACACTGTTGGTGCAATTTTTGGTGCAGCACCTCATTCTTCATTGCGGTTTCATATCCATGTGTCACAATTACGAGGTTTGATCAAATGGCTCATCACCATAGCATGGGGATTGACCGCGATTGCAAAGAGTAATCTAGGTTTGTCAGGGTAATGAATCACGATCGCATGGCCCATTCCCTCGATCACGATTACAAAAATTATTGATTGGTGTATTTTGACCTAGCTATCGCATGGATAGGATCCTGATGATAAGGAACTATTCATTGAACAGTATAAATACTTAATTTTCACAATTTCAACTCCATTTTCACCATTTTTTAGCTTTGGGACCTAGGGGCAGACGATTTCAAAGAGAGTTTTTCATCAAAATTGCTTGGATAAGCTTCTAAACCAAATTTCTATCATTACCCATTGATTATCTCACAAAAACATCTTCAAAACTAGGATTTAAAACTTGAGATTTTGAGTTTTACCAGGTAAAGTGAGAATTTTTTTTTTAATAATTTCAAGCTTGATTTCAAATAATTTTTCAATGGATTTCATATTTAGAACTCTTAAAGTATAGGTAATATTATTCTTTATTAAAATTCCAATTTTACTCCTTTATATGTCAGTGATTTTGAACCCGTAATAAAAGTATGCTAATATGGGTATCAATAGACTCATATATATGTATACAATCCATTTTTGATAAATTGGGAGCGTTCTGAAGTTGCTCAGAAGGGGAAGTCTTCTTGTTGAGGGGTCTAGGCTCGTATTTTTAGCCTTCAAGATTTATGACTTAACTTTCTTCAGACCGAACTCGATATATAACCATTCATGTAAAGTATACTACGAGATGGGGATTTTATTGTGGTATTAATCTTTTGTGATTATTATTTTATCGTGTTGTTTGAGTGGAGAATTATGCAAATCTTATTATTGACTTGAGATATTATTATCATTGGGATGCCCATGCAAGGTCGGGTATTGATCTTTTTTAAGAATTATTTATTTTTTATTATCATTGTAATGTCTGTGTAGGGGCTTGGGTTGGTATTATTGATGTCTTACATGATTCTTTACTACTATCTTATCATGAGTATGATCCTTTGAGATTTGAGGTGACTTAAACTTATTTATACCAATGTCGAGGTAATTTATTGTATGCGTTGAATTGGTTATGAGCATGTATACTCATTAATTTATCCATATTCATGAAACTGGTACCACTGTGAAATATTGGTTTTGAAAGAAATGAGGCTCTTTATAAAATGTCTTAATCGAGGAATGTGTCAGTAAGGTTGATCGATGAGATTGTTATAGTTATAGGTTGCGAACTCCCCATGGATCCTCTCTTGGAAGCTTATGGTCGGAAGGTGTATGTGCGGCGAACATTTGTGCATTGCACACATAACATTTCATTGTAATACATCACTTGCATCTCTCTATACGTTTTAGTTATCTTGCAATTTTGGATTTCCTTATGTAACTATATTGTTGTTAGTCCTTATGTTGTTATTGTAATTGTATTATTATACTGTTATGTCATGGCCCAAAAATGGGGGTCATGATGGCACTTGTCGCGGCGCACCTTGACAAGTAATCCTATCACCCAAACTGATACGAAAAGAGGAAAAAATAGAAATATCCCAAGATAAGGCTTCTAGAACGAAGACGAACCATATAAGTAATCATAACAATGCGAAAAGAACTTATCAAAAATACCAATCATGCCCAAAACCAGGTGTCAATAGTGTAAGAACTACTAATATAATCGAAGAGTCAAATAAATCAGAAAAATAACCACAAAGGAATAATATATGTCTCTGAGTACTAATAAAGACATAACTACTGTAGGAAGATAGAGATGAACTTCAGATGCATGAATGTCCAACCGCTACCTTGAAAGCTACAACAATCGCCCGAGTCAAGCAAGCTGAGGCGTACTCGAGCTAGGACCTGTACCTAAAGGGCACAGTAGGCATGAGTACGGTCCACTTGTACTCAGTAGGTATCATAGGCCGACCAAGCAAAGTAGTAAATAAAGGATATAAAATATACACTAAGGGCACGTCATCTGCAATCAGAAAATGTCCCACAACGGTAGCCAACACTGCTTGCACTAATATTTCTAATATATCACATACAAACCAAGATAAAGCAGAGTATGTATTATATCGCATATAAGTAGAATAAAGGGGAACATAAAAATATACAAGATCATCAAATACAAGTAAAAGAAGATAAGACAATTACATAGATGAAAAGTCAAGACGACAATACAACACAATAAAATAAGTGTAATGTATCTGATAATGATGATGAAGATGATGCATGAGATTATGGCACAACCTCCAGGACATCGCACAATCCCCGTATACACCTATGGAGCTAAATCTTCCCAACGTAGGACCCATAGGGGTTTCGTCAAGCCGTATACAATCCACATATCTCATATCTCCTTTCTGGCACATCCCTCAAAAAGGGTTTTATAAGGTGTTACAATATCTCCTCCCGGCGCATCCCTCGAGGAGGGTTTTAAAAAGGTGTTGTTCGTGTTTCTTAGATGTTGTCACAATGGTACTAATGTTTCATTAATGAAAATGATATGAGGATGTAATACTCACAACCAATCACAATGAGTATTTTCACAACCAACCACAATGCTATATTTTCACAACCATGTGAGTCAATATTCACTCATTATTTTAGTTTCATCCATGAATTTCCACATGTCTCATATGTCAAATAAAGTATGAATATAATCACAATACACCAATGGTACCATATTAAGCATCTTAACAATACAATACAATTATTCATATGTATTCAAGGCTATTAATATCATATAGGACCCCACACGATCACACATATCACATAATAACTCAATCTCGACAATTACATCACTCATAGACCCCCACACGGACACAACACATATATAATAATTTTTCATAATTAGTTCCCACCCTGAACTTGCATTTTGTATCATCATTTACAATCCAGCCCAGTCTGAAAGAGTTAAGTCATAACCTACCTCAAAAGCCAAAATTGGTCTGCTACATTTCGAACCCATGACCTTAATTTTCACGAACAATCTTAAAATCCACTAAAAATATCAAATATGAAATCTACGCATCAAAACAAAGCCGACAACACCCATATTGACTACTTTTAGTTCGGGATCAAAATAGACTCCCAAAATGGGTTTTCGAAAAAGAAGGACAAAATTGGAACTTTACTTTAAAAATATGTTCCTCATATGTTTAGGAACCTACAGCTGAAAACTCAAGTTAAATCGAGTCAAAAACGAGGTTCAAATCGAAGAATAACCATTTTTGAGCTTTACCGGGTAAAATCTTTAAAATTCAAGTTAAAATCAAGAATCGGAGTTGTTTGAAGGTTAAATTGATGAAAAACTAGTAATTATAAGATAAAAATATTATTCAAGTGAAAAGAAGTGAAATTTGGGTTTAAAATCACGCCCTAAGATTTTTGGAGTTTTGAGAAATTAATCAAGAAATTAAAAGTGAATTTTACCTTAAATCCGTAATAAAATCAAGAAATAGGTGTTAATCTAGCTTCCCAAGCTCCCACAAACTTCACTTTTAAGCTCCCACCCTATTTTGGAGTTTAACTCTTAAGAGGCAAGATGAAAAATGAGCAAAATAGTCAAAAAGGGAAAAATCTGCTATATATATAGCAGAAAATCTGCACAGCAGTTTCTTTTTAAAGTCCAACTCACACTTCGATAGGGTGTCTAGGATTCGTTCCGAATTCGATATATGCAAACGAACTATGTAACCATACTAAATTCGATGTTTCAAACGCGATAGCGATATCAGATTTTTAAAAAACATCATTTTCACAAAGTTGATCCCCAAAACCAGAAAACACAATTTTCCAAATCGAGGGTCAAAATGAGATTTAAAAGCCGTAAAATCATACCATACGTGCTAAAACCCTAAAATCGATATTTCGGATCTATGGCAAAGTCGAATTTTCCATTCGAGGTCGTTTCAATCAAATGTGGGTCCCAAACCTATATTTTTAATTTTTCAACTTTCCAACCAATTGATCGAAATGAGCTCGGGTGCAACGGGACTCAAATCAAAGGTCTACCTAGCCTAAAATTGATATTCCAGAGCTGTTGGCATAGTCCATTTGGCCATCCGTCGCACGGATCAAAAGACATCCTCATAAGTTTAAATTAAGGCTCTCAAAGCCATAAAAAACCATAATATCGCATAAATGATACCAAAATGCATCGAAAAATATGACAATCACTCTCACACTCCAGAAATATCAGAATGCAACTACGGAGAGGGGTAAAATAGTCAAATCACACAAAATCACAAATTTCACATAATTCATCAAATTTTTAGGTCGTTACATCATCCACCACTAAAAATCTAGTTCGTCCTCAAACTAAGGCAAAAGAAATACCTGAATCAACAAAGAGCTGGGGATAAGAACTATGCATATCAGACTCAACCTTCCAAGTAGCCTCATCTACAGGTCGATGTCACCACTGAACCTTAACCACAGGGATAACTCTAAAGCGCAAACGCCTAACATCCCTAGCCAAAATGGAGATCAACTCCTCAACAAATGACAACCGCTCATCTAACTTAACTGAATCCCAATGGATACTATGAGACTCATTCGAAATGTAATGGCGAAGCATAGAAACATGAAAAATTGGATGAACAACTGATAGATCAGGGGGCAAAGCCAACTCATAAGCCACATCACCAATAGTCCGAAGAATCTCAAATGGACCAATATACCTAGGGCTAAGCTTGCCCTTTTTCCCAAATCTCATCACGCCCTTCATGGGTGAAACTCAAAGAAAAACACGACCACTAACACCAAATCTCAAGGCATGAAGTCTACGATCAACATAGCAATTTTGCCTACTCTGAGTTGCTTGAAGTCTATCCTGAATGATCCGGACTCTGACCAAAGACTCACGAAGCAAGTCTGTACCTCAAGGTATCGCCTCTGAAACATCAAACCAACCCACTGGGGAGCGACAACGCCTACCATACAATGCCTCAAAAGGAGCCATATCAATTTTGGAATGGTAGCTATTATTATATGAAAACTCAACTAAAGCCAAAAGCTGCTCCCACTGGCCACTAAAATCCATCATGCATGCACAGAGCATCCTCAAAAACCTAAATAGTCTGCTCTGATTGGCCATCTGTCTGGGGTGAAATGTTATACTAAGATCAACCCGAGTACCCAAATCAGCCTGAAAAGTCGTCCAATAGTGAGATGTAAACACAGAACCTCGATCTAAAATAATAAACACCGGCGCACTATGCAAATGAACAATCTCACAAATATAGATACGAGCTAACCTCTCAGCACTGAATGAGACCCGGACCTAAATAAAATAAGTTAACTTGGTCAATCGATCCACGATAACCCAAACACTGTCAAAACCATGAGATGTACGAGGCAAACCAGTCACAAAGTCCATAGTGATCTATTCTCACTTTCACTCGGGAATGGGTAACCTCTGAAGCAATCTACCAGGTCTCATATGATCGGCTTTCACCTGCTGACAATATAGACAACGATCCATAAAATATGTCATATCTCACCTCATACTAGCCCACCAATATGTTGCCTCAAATTATGATACATCTTAGTCACACCTGGATAGATAGAAAATCTAGAACAATAGGCCTTCTCCAAGATCAACCTAATCTATTCACCCACTCTCGACACACAAACTCGGCCCCCAATCCTCAAAACTCCATCTGAATCTAGTGAGGCTTCCTTAGCCTCCCCACTCAACACCTTATCTCAAATTAATCTCTATCTAATATCATTAAACTGATAAGCTTGAATCTACTCCATCAAAGAAGATCTAGCCTCAACAAATGACAAACACACCCAGGTGTCAAAATATCAAGCCTAATCATCTGGTTGGCTAAAGACTGAACCTCTAGGCCAAAGTCCTCTCCTGATCAAAAAATTTGCCAAGCTACCCATGCTAGTCGACTTTCCGCTCAAGGCATCCTCAACCACATTAGCCTTGCCTAGATGGTAGAGAATAGTCAAGTCATAATCCTTAAGCAACTCAAGCCAGCGGTGCTTCCTCATATGAAGATCTCATTGGGTAAAGAGGTACTGAAGGCTATGATGATCTGAGAAGATCTCATAATGGACTCTATATAAGTAGTGCCTCCACAACTTCAAGGCAAACACAAATGCGCATAACTCTAAATCATGGGTAGGATAATTCCTCTCATAAGGCTTCAACTGATGAGACGCATATGCAAAACACGGTAAAGCCCACGCCCTCCTTGGGCAAACCCAATATAGGAGCTGAAGTCAATAAATCCTTGTGCTTTTGGAAGCTCGCCTCACAAGCATCAGACCACTAGATGGAAATTTTTTTCTAAGTCAACTTAGTCAAAGAAGCTGCAATACAAGAGAAACCCTCAACAAAATACCAATAATAACCTGCTAAGATGACAAAACTCCAAATCTCGATGGGCAAAGTAGGTCTAGTCCAATCATGAACCGCTGCAACCTTAGATGGATCAACCATAATACCTTTCTTTGTCACCATATGACCCACAACTTCTCATCCCTCAATCTCTGAATCACAATCTGCAAATGCTCCTCATGATCAATCTCACTCTTGAAATACACCAAGATATCATCTGTAAATATAATAATAAAGGAGTCAAGATACAGTCGAAACACCATGTTCATTAACTCCATGAACGCGGCAGTGGCATTAGTCAACCTGAAGGTCATGACCAATAATTCATAATGACCATATTAAGTCTGCAAAACTATCTTCAAAATATCCAAAGCTCTAGTCCTCAATTGGTGATAATCGGACCTCAAATCAAACTTTAAAAATACTACAACACTCGAAGCTGATGAAATAAATCATTAAGGCGGGGAAGAAGATACTTATTTTTAACCATCACCTTATTCAACTATCAATAATCAATACATAAACCATTAGTTTTCTTCACAAACAAGACAGGAACACCCAAGGTGAAACACTAGGTCGGATAAATTCCTTATCCAACAACTTATACAACTGATCCTTCAGTTTCTTCAACTCTGTTGGGGCCATCTTATAAGGAAGAATAAAAATGTCTTGGTGACCGGCTCAACATAAATATTGAAATCAATAGCTTGGTCTGGAGGCATACCAGTCAAGTCTGTAGGGAATACATCCATAAACTCACAAACAACACGAACAGAATCCAAGGAAAGAGGCAAAACAACACTTGATACGGGAATTCCTAGCTCGAGACCTTTCACACAAAGCCAAGCACGTGAGTTGCAATGACTCCAAGCCTTGTTCACATTCTTGGACATGTGTGAGGTCCTTGTGAGCCCATCTAAGGGCCTATATTTAATAAAATATAAAGAGGCCTACCAAGACACCCCAAACCCACCCACTTAAATGCCAAGGGTAATTTGGTCTTTGTCCCTTCTTTCTAAATGACTGTATAAGCCATGTAATAGGGCTAGTCTTGCTGTAGTTCATTCCTATTATTCAAGAAACAAAGACTTGTAAATTTTTTACTTCTTTTTCTTATTATTTGGAGAGGCCAAAACCAAATTCTCACTAGTAGAGTGATACTAGTGTTGTATCTTGGCTAGAAACTAGGTTCTTGAGGTTCTTTGAGTTCCTCTTGGTCCAAGTAAGAACTTGGTATTGATATTTATTAGTCTTAGGGTCCTTTCTCTTGTTAGGGTTCTTAGATTAATGAATATTGTGTGTCAAGTTTCTATCTCTTTCTTTGTAAATCTTGTTAACATTATGTTGTTGAATATAAAAGTCTAGTGAAGCTGTGTGGGGCTCTTTCGATTTACTAGCAATATTGTCTTTGTTGTTCTTGTTGTTAAACTCACTTTTCTAGTTCAAACAAGTGTTGCAAGCCTAGTGAAGCCGTGTGTGGCCATTTTCGATTCACTAGCACTTTGTTGTTCATCTTGTTGTTCTTGTGTTGGTTGGAATCTCTTGATACACACTTATCATTGTATCATTTGGTATCAAAGCTCAAGTCTAGGTTTTGTTCTTACAAAAACAAAACAATCTTGGAAAGCTCTTACCAAAAAGTGTGTTCTTGAACATTTTGGTAAAAAAATTGGTAGTAAATCTACAAAAGTTTTACTTGTTTAGTTGTTTCTTGTGTTGGTTTCTTTCTCATCAACACAAGGGGTGTCTAAATCTAAAGTTGAGCTTAATGAAAAAGAGAATTGTGCTGTGAAAAAAAAAACCTTAGAAGTGACCATTGTGGTGTATTGTTGTTGTGTTCTTGAAGGTGTTGATGTTGTGTTCATCCTAAACTTCTCCTCATCTTATGTCTTAACTTCTATAAAGATAAATAGATCCAAAAAGATTGTAAGACAAAATTGAAAATTATTTGTGAGAAGACTTGCCAACATCACCTTTTCAAGACTTGACAACCACTTTTCCTTAAAACAAGGAACCTTGTCTTGTGGGACTAGTGAGGTCAAACATCACCTTTTGAGTTTGAAAAAAAAAAAGAAAAAAAATGGGGTTTGAAAAATGTTACAACACTTTATGTTTTCCATACCAATAACAAGTCATCCATTACAAAAGATCTAAGGGGACTAAGACTTCAAGTTGATGAACTATTTATGTGGACCTGCAGCCATTGACATGTTGCCATGTTACCCTAGTTACTGTTCACGTGATAATTAAGCTTAAATTTGGATGTTCTAGTTTCTAATTGTTGATTCCTAGTTTCCTCTAATTGACTTGAGAACTAATTAACAAACTAGTACATTCCTACTAGCTTGTCAATTAGTCACTTGAAGCCTTGTGTTCGTGTCAACGTTTGTTTATGTACTTTTATCATTTGAATACATTATAACTCTTGGCTCTAGTCCGATGAGAGTTCTTTGAGTTTCAAACAAGAATCCATTTCGGGCAAGAGCATACTCATACCTTACGAATTCACTGGTTCCTAGCCAATCTAAAACTATTGTGGAACTTGAGTGTCAGTGAACCAAGAGAGTGTGATTGAGGAGAGGGATTTTAAACTAACTTGTTTGTTGCTTGTGTAGGTGATACCTTGATAATGGAGGGAACCACATCTCAAACTGTGGATTCTAATGAAATGGAGAATATGAGGGTCACTCTTGAGGCTATGACCCGAGCTCTGGAAAGGTTGAGTACGAAAGTGGGAGCCATAAGGGGAGAAGTGACAACTATTAGTGGGAGGCTAGAACAAGCGGAAAGTCAAAGGAACTCTCGTCCTTCTACTCCTCAACATGTTTCATCAAGTGGACATGATAGAAATTCCTCCGCCACCGTTACTCCCGAAACATGGCCACAATTACCAAATCCTTCACTAGCTCCACTAAATGCCATAAGCCAAACCACTTATAACCCTCTAAACCAAGACTCCAATAGACCAATCCATTCCTAAATGTCTCAAGTTTCGCAAGAGGTACTCGAACGTCAAATGCCTCCACAAAATTTTAACCCCTTTCCAAGCTCCACTAAACCAAAGACCACTACCTCCATAAAATCCAATTCCTCCAAATCAAGTTCGAAATGTCCAAAATTATCTCGTCCACCTTGAGGAATATGGTAGAGAGGATTATGAAAGGTATGGAGCCTTTGACGATGCCTACATGAGGGAGAAAGAGATGAGAGGAGGTCGTGTGGATCCAAGGAGATACCAAGGGTATGGAGAAAGAAGAAACCGACACCTAGAGAGAGACATAGGCATCAATACCATCAAATTAATCCTACCTATCTTTAAGGGTGAAAGTGACTCCGAGGTGTATCTTTCTTGGGATTCAGCATGTGATAAAGTGTTTCAAGTGAATGATATCTCAAAGGAGAAGAAAAGTTGTTATGCCATAGCTAATTTTGAAGGCTATGCTAACACTTGGTGGGAATACATCAAGCGGTTTGGAAATGAGTTGGTAGAGGGACAACCACCACCATGGTTTTGGTTGAGGTACCTAATGAGGCAGTGGTATCTTGCCGAAAGTTATCGTCATGAGTTGCTTGCTAGGTTGTACAATTTGCGACAAGGGAATAGAAGTGTTATGGCATACTATGATGAGTTTCAACAACTCATGTTAAAGCTTGATCATCGGGGAGAACAAATTACCCATGACATCATTCAGTTCAAGTCTGGGTTGAACAAAGAGATCTTCACTCATTTGACGCTTCACAAGTTTGATACCGTTGAAGGTATTTTCCAAGCGGCTCTTAAGATTGAAAGGGAGCTTAAAGAGAGGTTGTCGTTCAATGCAAAGGGACCATCAACCTCGGTTTGGCCGAAGAGAAAAGATATGGTTCAACCATCTTTGGGTTGGCCCAAAAAATAAGACCAACCCGCCACTACAAGGTTGTCCGGCCCTAAAACAGTCCATAAATTTCCTCCCTAGCAAGAAGCTCACAAGTATCCTAATCCTAAAGGGTTCCAATGTTTCAAGTGCCAAGGTTGGGGACATAAAGCCAATGAATGTCCAAACCGGAGTAATGTGATCCTAAGAAAAGGGATATGGTATTACCTTGGTGAGGAAGTGGGTCTTGAAAAAGAAGAGAATGAGGCCGAGCCTCAAGATGGAGAGAAATTCAAAAATAAGCCACATGATGATGATGATTGTGAGGATGCTTATCCGCAAGAAGGGGAGTGCATGGTTCCAAACTTTGTAGTGAGGCATTCCATGATTAGTAAGGCGATAGATGACCCTAGCCAATGAAAGAATTTATTCCATACTAAATGTCTTGTGAAGGGAAGTGTGTGTACTATGGTGATAGATAGTGGAAATTGTGTGAATGTGGTTAGTGTTGCAATGGTGAACTTCTTGAAATTGCCGACTACACCTCACACTAGTCCTTATAAGTTGCAATGGTTGAATGAATGCAGCGAGTTAAAGGTCACAAGGTAATGTGTGATATGTTTTAAGGTAGCCAACTACCATGACGAGGTACTTTGTGATGTGATACCAATGCAAGCTTGTCACTTGTTGTTAGGAAGGCCTTGGCAATACGATAGGTCAACCAAATATGATGAAAGGTCCAATCGGTATATACTTGAGAAGGATGGATGAAAGGTCGCTCTTCATCCATTATTGCCTTCCCAAGTGAATGAATTATGCCAAAAGATGCGAGAATTGAGGGAAAAGAGAAAGAAGGCCGAGAGTGAGGGAAAAAAGCGGGAAACCCGAGAGTGAGGGAGTAGGTAAAACCGAGGGGCTCCTAATTTCTAAGGGGAAAGGAAGTATGGTGATGATGGCTAGGAGGAAATAAATATTTATGGATCATGACGAGGACACTCCGATGCTCCTCTCGGCTCATTATTTTAACACTAACGCCACTAACATTTCCATTTCTCCTCCTATTTCTCATGTTTTGCAGGATTACGAAGATGTCTTCCCAAAGGAATTACCACAAAGATTGCCCCCACTTTGGGGAATTGAGCACCAAATAGATTTTATGCCAGGTTCATAATTGCCCAACAAACCGGCTTATAGGAGCAACCCGATAGATACCAAGGAATTGCAATGCCAAGTTGAGGAACTCCTCAACAAAGGATATATCAAGGAGATTATGAGCCCTTGTGTGGTTTCGATGTTACTAGTTCCCAAGAAAGATGGGACTTGGCGTATGTCCGTTGATTTCCAAGCCATCAATAAGATAACGGTAAAATATCGTCACTCTATTCCTAGGTTAGATGATATGCTTGATGAATTGAGTGGTTCGTGTTTGTTTTCTAAAATTTATTTGAGGAGTGGCTATCACTAAATTTTTATGCAACCGGGTGATGAATGAAAAACCGCCTTCAAGACCAAATTCGTTCTCTATGAATGGATGGTTATGCCATTCAACCTAACAAACGCTCCAAGTACTTTCGTGAAGCTAATGAATCATGTGATGAAACCATTTATCGGAAAGTTTGTTGTTGTTTATTTTGATGATGTAGTGGTGTATAGTAAGTCCTTAGATGAGCATGTAAAGCATTTACAATGTGTGTTTGATGTCCTCTGAAAGGAGAAGTTATATGCTAATCTAGAAAAGTGTTCTTTTGGTGTCCATGAGGTTGTATTTCTTGGGTTTGTGGTGAGCTCAAAAGGGGTCGAAGTGGATGAATCTAAGATTGACGCCATTAAAAATTGGCCAACTCCCAAAACCATAGGTGAAGTGAGAAGCTTCCATAGGTTGGCTAGTTTTTATAGACGTTTTGTCAAAGGATTTAGCACCATTTTCGCCCCCTTGACCGAAGTGATCAAAAAGGATCGGCCTTTCAAGTGGGGAGATGAACAAGCTAAGGCCTTCGAGTACTTGAAAGTTATGCTCATCTCGGCCCCTTTGCTATAATTTCTGAATTTTGACAAGACTTTTGAGGTCAAATATGATGCAATCAAAGTCGGCATAGGCGCGGTTTTAATGCAAGAATTGAATCCTATTGCCTACTTTAGCGAAAAGCTCAAAGGAGCAACTCTAAACTCCTCTATGTATGATTTAGAGTTGTATGCCTTGATTAGAGCCTTGGCCACTTGTCAACATTATTTGTGGCCTAAAGAACTTGTGATCTGAACGGATCATGAATCCTTGAAGCATCTACGGGCACAAGACAAGCTTAACCGGCGGTATGCCAAATGGATTAAATTTCTTGAAACTTTCCCTTATGTTATTCAATACAAGAAGGGTAAATACAATGTGGTTGCCGATGCTTTGTCCTGAAAACATGTGCTTATGTCTACTTTGTCGTCTAAGTTGATGGGGTTTGAAAGCCTCAAGTCTTTATATCCCGAGGACCCTCACTTCGCTCCTATCTATAGAGAAAGTGAAGAGTTGGAAAGGGATAGGTGGGTTACGGATAGGGTTTCCCATCTCTATACCAAATTTGATGGATATTTATTTAAAGGTAGATGATTATGTGTTCCCTCAAGTTCGTGGAGAGAATTATTTATGAGGGAAGCACACAATGGCGGTCTAATGGGCCATTTAGGGGTTGAGAAGACCCTCAGAATTTTGGAAGAACAATTTTATTGGCCTAGAATGCACAAGGATGTGGCCCGGATTTGCAGCCACTGTCTTGAGTACAAAGGAGCCAAGTCACGACTCCAACCCCACGGGTTGTACACCCCATTGTCCACCCCTTTGTGTCCTTGGCTTGACATATCAATGGACTTTGTGTTGGTATTTCCGAGGACTAGAAGGGGGCGGGATAGTATTTTTGTCATGGTGGATCGGTTTTCCAAGATGGCTCACTTTATTCCTTGTTCTAAATGTGATGATGCACCTAGTGTAGCCTCTTTATTTGTTGATAATGTTGTAAAACTTCATGGTGTTCCGAGGACCATAGTGAGTGATAGGGATTCTAAATTCCTAAGCCACTTTTGGAAGTCCATGTGGGGTAGACTCGGTACTAAGTTGTTGTTTTTGACTTCATGCCACCCACAAACCGATGGCCAAACGGAAGTAGTAAATAGGACCTTAGGGTCTATGCTACAGTCCATGGTTAAAGGAAAAATGACTTCTTGGGAAGAGCATTTACCATTGATTGAGTTTGCTTATAATCGTGTTATACACTCGAGCACGGGGATGACACCCTTTGAGTGTGTATACGGCATCAACCCCCTCACCCCTTTGGATTTAACCCCTTTGCCAAGTGATCTTATGATAATCTTAGATGGAAGCAAACGGGATGAGGCCATGAAAAATCTACATGAGAAGGTGAGGTTGCGGTTGGAGAAGAAAAACCAAGAAGTTGTGAGGCGAGCCAACAAAGGAAGAAGAAATCTCATTCTTGAACCGGGAGATTGAGTGTGGGTGCACCTAAGGAAGGATAGATTCCCTTCTCAAAGGAATGCTAAGTTGATGCCACGGGGTGATGACCCGTTCCAAGTATTAGAAAGGATCAACGACAATGCCTACAAGATTGATCTACCCCCGAATATCAAGTGCACAACACTTTCAATGTGTGTGATCTCTCTCGGGTGGAAATGGTGGAGGATGGCAATGATCCGAATTTGAGGACAAATTCCCTTCAATATGGAGAGGATGATACAGGAATTCCTAGCTCGAGACCTTTCACACGAAGCCAAGAACGTGAATTGCAATGACTCCAAGCCTTGTTCACATTCTTGGCCATGTGTGAGGCCCTTGTGAGCCCATCTAAGGGCCTATATTTAATAAAATGTAAAGAGGCCCACCAAGACACCCCAAACCCACCCACTTAAGTGCCAAGAGTAATTTGGTCTTTGTCCCTCCTTTCTAAGTGACTATATAAGCCATGTAATAGGGCTAGTCTTGTTTTAGTTCATTCCTATTATTTAAGAAACAAAGACTTGTAAATTTTTGACTTCTCTTTCTCATCATTTGGAGAGTCCAAAACCAAATTCTCACTAGTAGAGTGATACTAGTGTTGTATCTTGGCTAGAAACTAGGTTCTTGAGGTTCTTTGAGTTCCTCTTGGTCCAAGTAAGAACTTGGTATTGATATTTATTAGTCTTAGGGTCCTTTTTCTTGTTAGGGTTCTTAGATTAATGAATATTGTGTGTCAAGTTTCTATCTCTTTCTTTGTAAATGTTGTTAACATTATGTTGTTGAATATAAAATTCTAGTGAAGCCATGTAGGGCTCTTTCGATTCACTAGCAATATTTTCTTTGTTGTTCTTGTTGTTAAACTCATTTTTCTAGGTCAAACAAGTGTTGCAAGCCTAGTGAAGCCGTGTGTGGCCATTTTCGATTCACTAGCATTTTGTTGTTCATCTTGTTGTTCTTGAGTTGGTTGGAATCTCTTGATACACACTTAGCATTGTATCAACACTGGTGTCACGAATATGGGCCAAGTAAGCTAAACATCCCCTCTCAACCAATTTACGAGCCTGAACATAAGATATAATCCTCTTAGGACCAGAATGAAGTGCACCCTTCTAAGCTATCCTTGGCACACCCGACGTAGCTAAAGTCACAATCTTATCAAAATAATCTAAGACATTGTGATAAGGAGCCAACCAATCCATACCTAAAAGAACATCAAAATCAACTATATCTAATACAAGTAAATCTACCAAAGTCTCACGCCCGACAAAAGTCACAACACAAGATCGGTACACCTGATCCACCACTAAAGAATTACCTACCGGGGTAGATACACGAATAGGCATGGCAAGAGGCTCACTAACAGAATCAAAATCCAAAGCAAAATACACAGACACATAGGAGAAAGTCGATTCAGGATCAAATAATACAAATACAGGTCTGAAACAAACGAGAAAAATACCTGTAACCACAACATCAAAAGCCTCTGCCTCAGGTCTGGCTGTTATAGCATAACACTGTCCATGACTACCAACTGGCTGAGCAGCCCCACCACCACCACCATGGGCTCTATCATCTCTATCTCTCGTACCTTTGGTAGAACCCCTATCCCTTACAGATGAAATAAGAGTAGCTCTAAATACACAGTGAAAACAATCCTTGGCCAAATGACCAATATCATCACACATAGCAACCTCTATGACTAGTCTCAACAAGAGACTATACAACTGGGCACAAACGGCCACCCTGAACTGCTGAACTAGAAGATCCACCACCTGAGCTCTATAAAGTCACCTGCATTAGCCTACTATGGTATCCATGAGAACCTTTAAAATCTCTTCCTCGAGAGGTCTGACTCCTAAAATCACTAAAATTTTACGCCTTCTTGGTGCCTCCCTGAGATGCACTAAAATATTGCGGCTTCTTGGCGCCTCCCTGAGATGCACTAAAATATCGTGCCTTCTTGGCGGCTCCCTGAGATGTACTAATAATACTCTTTGTCATCTTAGCATGATCTACAATACTCGTAAAAGGAGCCCCAATCACAACCATCTGAGACATAGTAAATTGAAGGGAGACATCTTAACCCTTCACAAACTTCTAAATCTTCTCAGACTCAGTGGAAATACTGTCAAAAGGAATATCTGGACAAGGCATGGAAGCGTGCCTCATACTCAGCAAATGTCATGGAGCGCTACTCTAAATGATCAAACTCATTCCGCATCCGATCCCTCAAACTGTAAGGCACAAATCTCTCTAGAAAGGCATCGACAAACTGATCCCACGAAAACTCAGGAGCATCTACAAGCCTACAATCGACAAATGATATCCACCAATCTCTCACAATATCTCTCAATTGATATGTAGTATAAGCCACACTATTCGCGTAAAAAGAGTGAAACTCAACTCAGAATACAAGGTATGAAAAAATTTTGCAAGATAAGGAATAAAATGAAAGAGGTTTCCTAAAGACATCCTATAGCCTCTTAAAGATAGATACGGACATCTATGTATCGATCCGCGAGACTCTATTAGACATCTCATTCTTACATTATTGAGACCAATAAAACCTGACTGCTCTAATACCAATTTGTCACGACCTAAAAATGAGAGTCATGATGGCACTTATCGTGTCACACCTGAAAAGATCACCCAAACTGATCGAAAAGAGGAAAAGACAGAAATATCCCAAGATAAGGCTTCTAGAACAAAGTCTAACCATATAAGTAATCATAACAATGCAGAAATAACTTATCCAAAATACCAATCATGCCCAAAACTAGGTGTCAATAGTGTAAGAACTACTAATATAATCCAAGAGTCAATTACATCAGAAAAATAACCACAAAGGAATAATATTTTTCACCAAATACTAATAAAGACATAACTACTGGAGGAAGATAGAGGTGAACTTTGGACGCATGAATGTCCAACCACTACCCTGGAAGCTCTAATAATAACTTGAGTTAAGTAAGCTACTGCGTACTTGAGCTAGGACCTGCATCGAAAGGGCGCAGTAGGAATGAGTACGGTTCACTTGTACTCAGTAAGTATCATAGGCCGACCAAGCAAAGTAGTAAATAAAGCATACAACATATACACTAAGGACACGTCACCTGCAATCAAAAAAAATTCCACAATGGTAGCGCACACTGCTTGCACTAACAATTCTAATACATCACATACACACCAAGATAGAGCACGAGTATGTATTATATCACATATAAGTAGAAAAAGGGGGAACATGCAAATATACAAGATCATCAAATATAAGTAAAAGAAGATAAGACAATTACATAGATGACAAGTCAATATGGAAATACAACACAATAACATAAGTGCAATGTATGATAATGATGATAATGCATGAGGTCGACGTACAACCTCTGGGATCGTCACACAATCCCCTATACACCTATAGAGCTAAAGCTTCCCGACGTAGAACCCATGCAGGATTCGTCAACCCGTATACAATCCACATATCGCATATCTCCTTTCTGGCTCATCCCTCGAAAAGGGTTTTAAAAGGTGTTACAATATCTCCTCCTCGGCATATCCCTTAGGGAGGGTTTTAAAAAGTGTTGTTAGTGTTTCTTAGATATTGCCATGGCGGTACCAATGTTTCATGAATGAATATGTTATGAGGGTGTAATGCTCACAACCAATCACAATGAGTATTTTCACAACCAACCACAATGATATATTTCAACAACCATGTGAGCTAATATTCACTCATTATTTCAGTTCCATCCATGAATTTCTACATGTCTCATATGTCAAATAGAGTATGAATATAATCACAATGCACCAATGGTACCATATTAAACATCTTAATAATACAATACAATTATTCACATGTATTCAAGGCTATTAATATCACATAGGACCCCATATGGTCACATATATCACATAATAACTCAATTTTGATAATTACATCACGTATAGGTTCCCACACGGGCACAACACATAAATAGTCATTTTTCATGATTAGTTCTCACCCTTAACATGCATTTTTGTATCATCATTTACTACCCAGCCCAGTCTGAAAGAGTTGAGCCATAACCTACTTCAAAAGCTTAAACCGGTCCGCTACACTTCGAACCCACGATCTTATATTTCACGAACAATCTTGAACTCCACTAAAAACACGAAATATGAAATATATGCGTCAAAACAAGTCCGCTACACCTCGAACCCACGATCTTACTTTTTATGAACAATCTCGAATTCCACTAAAAACATCAAATATGAAATCTAGCGTCAAAATAAAACCGACGACACCCATATTGACTACCTTTGTTTTGTGGTCAAAACGGGCCCCCGAAATGAATTTCCAAAAAAGAAAGGCAAAATCGGAAATTTACTTCAAAAACATGTTCCCCATATTTTTAGGAACCTACAGCTGAAAACCCAAGTTAAATCGAGTAAAAAATGAGGTTCAAATCGAAGGAAAAACATTTTTAAGCTTTATTGGGTAAAATCTTTGAAATTCGGGTTAAAATCAAGAATCGGAATTGTTTTGAAGGCTAAATTGATGAATAACTAGTAATTATAAGATAAAAATATTATTCAAGTGAAAAGGAGTGAAATTTGGGTTTTAAATCATGCCCTAAGATTTTTGAGATTTTGAGAAATTAATCAAGAAATTACTAAGAAAGGGGTGAATTCTTACATTAAATCCATGATAAAATTAAGAAATAGGTGTTAATCTAGCTTTTCAAGCTTCACTTTTAAGCTCCCAACTATTTTGGGGTTTAACTCTCAAGAGAAAAGATGAAAAATGAGCAAAATACTCCAAAAAGGGAAAAATCTGCTATATATATAGCAGAAAATCTGCACCAACAGTTTTTTTTTAAGTCCTAGTAACTTCGACAAGGTGTCCGAGATTTGTTCATAGTCCGATATATGCAAACGAACTATGCAACCATACTAAATTCAACTTTTCGGACGCGATGGTGATATCAGATTTTCAAAAAAATATCTTTTCACAAAGTTGACCCCCGAAATTCGAAATCACAATTTTTCAAATTGAAGGTCGAAATGAGATCTAAAAGCCGTAAAATTTTGTCAAATATACTAACACCCTAAAATCGATATTTCAGATCTGCTGGCGAAGCCGAATTTTCCATCCGAGGTTGTTTCGATTAAATGTGGGTCCCACACCCATATTTGTAATTTTTCAACTTTCCGATCAATAGGTCGAAATGAGCTTGGGCGCACTGGGACCCGAACCAAAGATATACCTAGCCTAAAATCAATATTTTAGAGCTGTTGGTGCAGTCCGTTTGGCCATCTATCGTACGGATCTAAAGATATCCTCATAAATCTAAAATAAGGCTCTCGAAGCTATCCAAAATCACATATCACATAAATGATATCAAAATGCATTGAAAAATATGACAATCACTCTCATACCTCAAAAATACCATAATGCAACTACATAGAGGTACAAAATAGTTAAATCACACAAAATCATAAATTTCACATAATTCATTAATTTTTTAGATCGTTACATGTTAGGAGCTGTACGACTTGAGTCATCATTGAAAACTTTTTCATCTGTAGGTAGAAGCATTACTCATAGTTTTTTGTTACGTATTTAGTTATCTACTTTGTTTGGTCGGACTATGATGTCCACTGAGTACAGTGGACCACACTCACACCTACTTTTGTATTCTTTTGGTACAGATTCCCGTTCGAGTGTAATCCACGGATAGTAACCGTCATGCAGTTTCGGTTTTGTATCGGAGGTGGGTCGGGTGGTTTGAGGCTTTGTGCTGGCTTAAAAATTTAGGTGGACCAATAAGATGAAATCATTTATCTAATGAAATGATTCATCCATCATTTGTCACGGCATTCCGTTGTTAACTAAGAGCATTTTTATATTAAAAAAATGTTGAGGGTATTTTTGATCTAATAGGTGGAATGAAGGCATTTTAAATCATTCATGGATGATTAAAGGCATTTTAACTCTTTTTCTTATTTTTCAAATGCATCCTACCAAACAACCTCTAAGCTTAGAAAGGAATTTTTAAAGTTAAATTTTTTTCAATGATGAAAATGTGACATTCTTTTGGATGGATTAAAAAGGAAAATATGTCAAATAAATTTGATTAAAAATATATTTCTTACTAATGGAAATATAATTTGAAGTTGAAGTTTTGTCTAGAGGTGTTATTTGAGTTTCTTAAATTGTATTTTCTGATAAATATAAAAGTTTCACAAGTAGTTAAAATCATCAAAATTTTCTTAATTTTTACACAGTCTTATGAAATGAGCAAATCATAACATATAAATAAGATATCAAACTATTCTAAGCCACATTAAGAAATAACATACCTCAATGGTTCTTTTAAAAGTAAATGTTTGTGATTAGAAATTTCAAATACACATAGTCTATCGACGATATATTAAACTTGGGAATTCAATCGCCCTTCGCGTGGTCATAAAAGAATACTTATAGTTAATTAGATATAGGAAGGAAATAATCTTTTCTTAATAGTTGATTTTTTTTAAAGAATATTCCTTTAACACATACACATGAGAATATAAAGTGAATTTTTGTACCGCTTTATTTATCCTTAAGTAGGATTAGGATTTGAATCACTCTTTTGTGACAATATCCATCGACATATTTTAGTATGTTTTTGCAATCTTGCGATTCTTTTTACATAAATATTACTATAATAAGTTTAAGAAAATGATATAACTAATTTGTCTTTTTGAATGCTCTCTTTTGTTTAATAAAATTCCGTAGTGACACTTTCTTAAAGAATTTCTTCAGAATTAAAAGCTGCTACATGGATCAGGATCTATTTCAAAGAAATTAAATATGTTTGGAGGCCTATCCAGCTATTTTGGTTTATGCAGCATGTAGTAAAGATGAGTTTTGATTAAGCAATGCGGGTTTCCAATTAATTGTAATGTTCCCGTCGAATTTACATATTATCACAGTGTGGGAGGAGATTATGAAACAGAAAACATAATAAGCATTTGTTTCTTCTTCTGTCGTTGCTTTAAATTCCAATAAGCATTTTTACAGATTGTATAATCACACTTCAATGCCATTATTTATTCTACTAAAGGAAATTATTCCGCAAAGATATTTGAAAATTTATCAACCAAAAAAAGGTATATTAGAAAGGTTAAATATATAGTTTTTTTAAAAAATAAAAATGAGTATATCAAAAGAATTGTCACAAATAAATAAGCTAAAAGAGGTTAGCTGTAATATCATATTCCACGAGAAAGATTATTGTTACAAAGCCGAAGCCAAATATGAGGAGAAATCTCTGAAATTATCCTTTAAATATTCGAACATTATAAAGAAGATATCATAGCAATTCTTTTCATATTAATATAGTGAACAAATAACTTTAAACAATTGGGATAAAGTAAATACAAAAATGTTATGAAAGAACATACACTGTCTGATTTATAAGAAAAGACTTGTAACAATGACCAATTTCAAAGTTCACTAACAAAAAAGTTTCTTCTTAATCGGTATACATGAAGTCATATACAGTCTTGAAAATTACCTCATCACATGATGGGACGAACAAATTCAACTCTTCGTTACCAAAAACCTATTTCATCAAAACAAAAAAGAATGTTAGAATATGTAAATTAGCGTATGCACAAGATTCACCTCCAATTTATATATAGTCCATCGAAAAAAGTTTAAGAGGCATAAGAATTAAATATTGACACAATTATGAGGAATTAATACTCATTAAATATAATTAAAATTACGCAAGTGAAGAAATATAATTAAAATTACGCAAGTGAAGAAACTATTACGAATAAAATTGTTAGGGAATGTGAGTTAGGGAATGTGAAATAACTTCTTATAGCAAGTGATATTAATATGGCAAATGAATGGAGAGATGGAACATACATTGTTTTATTTAATAAATAGAGTGAATTGAGAGAAAAATGTCAAAAAACTGAGAAAAAATATTTAAGTGATATTAATATGGCAAATGAATGGAGAGATGGAACATACATTATTTTATTTAATAAATAGAGTGAATTGAGAGAAAAATGTCAAAAAACTGAGAAAAAATATAAATAGAAATTTTGGCCAAAGAAGCATGACACATCAGCTGTCTCCTGTTTCTCTTTTATTATTATACTAGGAAAATTGATCACGCTTCGCGCAGTGATAAAAATTTAATTATTTTCTTCAATCAATTTTATATTTTCTTTAGATTTATTTATGTTGTGGTCATCCTAATACTTCATGCTTCTATATAGTATATAAGTAGTAGATAAAAAAATAATAAAAATAGAAAAGACATATATAGTCATCGTCAATAAAATCATGCCATGTTCAATCCGCAACCATTGTCTGTCCAGAAAACCTTAAAGATGCATTACAAACTTCCTCTGTTACCATCACCATCAGGACTTTAATAGTATCTCTAGTATGAAGATGACGAGCTCACAATGCTCCTGATGCTCCTTCTGAAACTCTTTAAGCTCAACCATATCACAAAATTTGAAATAATTTTGGGAATTACAACACATTATGCTCAAATATATAGGCAAATATATTTCCCAGCTTTTTCAAGAAGTTTTTGGATAAATACGAGTGCAAGATGATGTTTTTTAAAAAAATATGCATTCGATCATATTTACACATTACAAGACCTTAGGGAAAGGCTAAAGAGAGTGATGGCTTATTTGGGATGGGAAAACTTTTGTTGTGATTCAAGCAAAGTTGCATAAAGTAGCTGTTTCCAAAAATCTGGTACACCAAGGTGGCACCAATGGCTGCAGTCTTGGAACATCCCAGGCCTCCTCTTTGATTTTGCTTTTGTGAATATTGAAGGGTGGCCTTCTTTTCTATAGTCTGTCATCTTCGTAATGTTGAGATAAACAAGTGGTGCTTTAATTTCTGATATTACTGATTCAAGAACTCTCATCATCCATGGATATGGTCCCAATTGAGACTCATTTTTTATCAGTTGTCTTTCCATCACAGTTTTCTCCTAAGCTCCATTGACTACCTTTGAAATAAGAAGCTGAGTATCCCCTAAAAAACACCCTAGTTTTACTGCTATTGATAGTAGTATCAACCGAATGTGCCCGTGTCTTTAATGCCTTAATATATGCATCTGTACTTCCAATTTGTCGTACATATGATTCTCTTCTTGAAAGTAGTTATTCACTTTGTGAGTTTTCTGGTGAGTCCACTAATAACCAGTGTTGAAGATGATAACGTCATCATCATGGTACTTAGTAAGAGAGCTATGGATTATTCCAGTCGTAGAGTTTCGCGGCGTGCTCCAGCTTTATCCGAGAACTTCCATTCTTGAACTAAGAGTGGCGATTTTATGAAGTCAATTGAGCATTTGAAATCATTAAATTTGAAGGAATAAAATCCTTGACATCTGAACTCATAGCATCCAGAAACTTCATTCACTTTGTTTTTGTCATTGAGTGAGTTTCTGAAGGCACAAACCAGAGATTCCCAAATGTTCCTGTTCAATGAATCTCCCACAAAAACTAGTCTTTTCCCCTTTAGCATCTTCAGCATTTTCAACTTATCAAACTCTGGGATATAACAACTATGTGGGTTCCATCTAAGCCTGAGATAATCTGTTTCATGACGTCCATTCTTGAAACAGGTGAAAGTATTATCAACAAATGAACAAGAACCAAGTTTATAAAGTGATTGAAGATCATTGTCCTCTATCCACTCACCATAAAAAATATCACAAGGAGAAGAAGTGTCCTCTTTAATAGCAACATAAATCCAAGATTTTCTTGGGAATTTTATGGGTGCTAAAATCGTACTGCTAGTTCTGTGAGAATGAATGGAAGAAAAAAATTAGTCAAAATGAAGACGAGAAGCAAGAATCTTAGTAGTGATGACAGACAGAGAGGTGTTGGAGATAGAGAAGAAAATGAGGAGGATGAGGAGGGTTAAGGTGAAGAAGAAGAGAGTGAAGAAACCAAAAACTTGGGTTCTTGATTTTAACAGAAACATTTTTTAGAAGAAGCAGAATTCCCTCAAACAAGCCACTAATAGAATGTAATTCTCTGGATTGTTGGTTTCTCAATAGGCCCTCATTAAGTTACCATGGTTGTTTTAATTTATTTGTGCAAGATAATTTTAGATCATAGTTCTAACACATCCACTAAATACTTCCTAACCGACAAAAAGTAACACCATGATTTACTAAGTTGACTTATCATTTATAAATTATCAGTGAACTTAAGTAGTTGAGGATGATAAGATTTGTCAAGTGGATATGCCTCAACAAAGCTGACCTTCAAATTTAATGTCATTTTCATGTGCATCTTCCAACATGGATATTCCAACAGGGACCTTGATATAGTTTCCTTCTCCATTCTTGTCAACAAAAGTTAAAGATATTGTGTAAATCACAAAAAGAGACAGATATTATGACGATCATTTCAGTAAAGTTACAGTATAAGTTACGGTATTTTACCCAATGTGTGTACATGGTGCAACTATGATGATCATTTCAGAGGTCAGTTATTAGCCATCTCCCTCAAAAGACATACAGCACAACTCGAAATGTAGTACCATCTAAAATAGTTCACTATCTCTGTAATTTTTCTCCTCATAGTAACAACATATTCCTACAATTGTCAAAAAATAATTTGTAATCATTTATCTCGTTGAAATGTTGAAACGGCAAATCAATATATAAGAAGATATAGATGAGCTGTATATTATCACTCTAATCAAACTCCAATAAATTCTTAATTTTCATCTGGTTCATAAACATCTCTTTCTCTTTCGGAATACTATTAATATTAGAGCTTTCATACTGGGAACTCTATCTACCAAGACTTAGGCCTATAGGAAGAATTCACCAAGTGTCGCCTTTATTTGAATTTGAACCTGGTTCCCAAGGTTGTTACTTCAACTATCCAACCCCTATCTCTTTGTAGTTATAAGAGCACCTTAGTAATTCTCTCACATAATAAGTCTCCTATTGAAACTTGTGCCTAGAATGTGACTGATACAACATGTATATCAACTCTTCAGTATAAAATATGAAAACAACAACTGCCTACTTCTTCAAGCAAATAACCAGCTTTTAGTATGGTAACTTAAATATTTTAAAGTTATAGATGTAAAATAAAAAAAATCCAAGAGAAAAAGCACACTGATGAGAACATTATACATTCACATAGCAATATAGAAGCAATTCATAACCACTTAGAATAGACCATAGGATAACATGTCCATAACCCGACTTTGTAATATGGTAATACTGCTTTTTCTGAATAGAGACAACCCTCTCAATGTGAATTGTATTCAAGAAACACACAACTAAACCAGCAAGATAGGAGTACAACAAAATAAAGAAAATGGGCAACAAACTTCCTCTACACTCCTTGAAAAGGAAACGACGATCAATTTGTTACTTTTTTTAAAAGGTTGGGGTTTGGGTGGGTTAGGGATGATGATAATCAATCAAGAGGACAAGAAAAACCAACTATAATGACATCTTCAAGACATACTAACCATATAAGTCAATTCAAGAAAATTTTAATGCACTTCTCAGATAAAATACATAATTATCTGAGCTTGCGCATAGCTGTTCTTGGTGAAAACTTTCTAAAGCTCTACGAATAGGATCTTTCTCAATTTTGGAGAAAGAACGCTGAACTCCTGAAGTTGAAGTGGCACTTTGCAAGTTGATAAAATTGGGATTCCCTTCATTATTCAAATCAATTTGTCACTTTATTTGGAAGGGGGGGTCAGGGATGATGGTAATCATCAAAGAGACCAAGAAAGAACAATTATACTGACATATACCAAAGACATACTAACCATAGAAGTCAAATCAAGAAAACTTGATGTACTTCTCAGATAAAATGCATAATTACCTGAGATTAGGGATAGCCTTTCTTGGTGAAAACATTCCAAAGCTCTACGAATAGGATATTCCTCACCTTTGGAGAAGGAACACTGAGCTCCTGAAGGTGAAGTGGCACTTTGCAAGTCGATAAAATTGGGACTTCCTTCATTATTCAAATTAATTTGTCACTTTTTTTAAGGGGGGAGGGGGGTAAGGGATGATGATAATCAACCAAAAAGCAAAGAAAGAACAACAATAGCGCTATCTACAAGGACATACTAATCATAAAACTCAATTCAAGAAAATTTTTATGCACTTCTCAATACAAAATTACCTTGGGGATAGCTTTTCTTGGTGAAAACATTCTACAGCTCTATGCATAGGATCTTCCACACGGCTAACTTCACATAATGGTTGTACAACACTACAACTTTCTCAGCTTCTTCGACAGTGCTCATCATCACAAACCCAAATCCACGACTCCTATCAGTCTCCCTATTGTAAATAACCAATAAAAAAAAATTCAATTCCACAAATAATAAAGCTCGATTGGAGTGCAAAGTGACAATGTTGTATTGCTTCAGACTAATTCATTTACAAAGAGAAGTGTTATTCTGAAATCTCCAAGTTCTTCTGTTTGTTTACCTGAGAGTTGCCAAAGAATGGGGAATATGCTACTTGACTTTCACACCCTCATCAAATACGACCTAGAACCCTCACATTGATCTATGTCTTCTTGGGGAGTCATCAACAATCAGTGGATACCAAATCCTAAGGTAGTTAAGTACATGATCTTGATAGGAGGAACTGAATCAACTGGGATTCAAACCCGACTTCATCAGTTTGAGAGATCACTGATGTATTTGCTGTTGAGACACTTGAAATAACTCCTCCCGTGAACCTTGAATCCACTGTTAATGAAGGTACTTGTTTCCTTAACCTTTACCCTGGATATTTAAGTGCAATATTATAAATAATTTAAGAATCTAAAAGAGCATTTACTCACATCATGATATTAGAGAATCAAAATAATTTAGCATAAAAAAGACTCTTGAACCTCCATTGAATTTACAAATGCAGAATTAACCTTCAAAGATTATTAGTAGCACTACTTGTCAGGTAAAATAGGGAGAGGGTTCTTATTTTCAGCAACAACACTAAGTCACTAACAACTACATCCCAGTGTAGTCCCACAAAGTGTAGTATGTGGAGGGTAGAGTGTACGCAGACCTTACCTCTTCTAGCTCGGATGTAGAGAGGTTGTTTCCGACAGACCCTCAGCTCAAGTAGACAGTCCAAAGCATTCCCAATAAAGAAAGTAATAGCAGTATAGAAACAACAAACTAATAACAATAGTAGGCAGCTAGCACAGAACGGATCAAACAACAACGCCTACAAATTTGACATGAATGTAGTAATAGTTTTGGAAACTAACGTAGGTTAAAATATACTGATCTGAGAGTTAAAAGTTATTTATATTATTTTCAGTATACATAATTTAAATCTGAGTTAAACTTGAGATATGTGGTACGGTTGCCTCATGCTAACTAATATGCAAGATATTGGCTAATTAGATGTTGTATTAAAACAGAGAAATAGTGGAACTATATGCAGCTGAACTGAAAATATTGGCTTTGGAGATTATTGATTTTCTAGCAAAAACATTGAATATGGATGAAGAATACATTAGGGAAATGTTTGGAGAAGGAAGACATTCAACGAGGATGAATTACTACCCACCATGTCCACAACTAGATAAAGTGAAAAGACTCACACCTCATTCAGATGTCGTTGCCCTCACAACTCTCCTTCAACTCAACCAAATGGAAGGACTTCAAATAAAAAAAGATGGTGTGTGGATTCCTATTAGTCCTCTTCCTCATGCCTTCATTATCAACATAGGTGATATCTTGGAGGTAAATAATTAAGATGTTATGTTGGCCTATCCTTTCAAAAAGAATCTTAATTATCATGTCAGTTATCATTTTTATCCAGTTATCAACTCATAATGTAATATATGTTGCTCGAACTCTGCATAAGATGTTACCGCGCACTGATCTTCCAAAAGAAAAAAATGCACGCATCCAGTGGCATGTTTGAAGAATTCGAGCAAAATAACAAGTAATTTCTTTGAAGTGATTGCAGTGTAAGTATTATTTATGCTGTCAATGTCAATACTGAAATTTACGAGGACTATATACAACAGAATACATTATTTCTTGCTACAGCGCGCGTAAAAGAGCATAAAACCTTGTTAGACTACATTTTTTCACTTTTGTGTTATCAGATCTGGTGCTGGTTTTGCGCATCAAACTATTATGTCTATACCTTTTGATATCCTATACTCTGTTAAATGAGAAGTATATTTACAATACTGACTCCACATATGTTTGGACTTACGATGAGTTCTACAAGCATAATAGTTTTAATGAGTCTGATATTCCAACATGTATATTTATCTGCAGATAGTGAAAAATGGAGCCTATCGTAGCATTAAGAACAGAGCAATGGTTAACAACAAAAAGGAAAGACTTTTAATTGTAACATTTTACAGCACAAGATTTCACAGACAAATTGGTTCTGCTCCAAGTATCATTTCTGCTAAAAATTCGGCAAAGTTCATAAGTATTGGAGCTGTAGATTATGGTAGAGGTTATTTTGCTCGTAAACTTGATAAGAAATCATACTTATATGTTATGAGAATCGAAAATTCTGAGAATCCAGCAAGTTGAAGCTTTACAATATTGGCTCAGCTTCTTCGACATTGCTCATCGTCACAAACTCGAATCCAAGACTCCTATCAGCCTTCCTATTGTAAATAACCTAAAAAAAAAAAAAATTCAGTTTCACAAATAACAAAGCTCTAATTTTTCTATCTTTTTTAAAAAAAGCTCAAAACTTGAGCCATTATTACTCAGCAATCTCAACAACACCAGTCTGTTGGAAAAGTTGAGCCAACCCTTCACTATCTATATCATAAGGTAAATGCCCAAAGACAATTTCGCATCCTCGGGAGGTTCTTGATACTCCTCCGCTTCCGTTGTCATAACATGTGTAATAGGAAATATTTATTGAGACTGTTTCTCTAATAAATGTGTGTATTATCTTAATTTTTTCACCAAAAGAACGAGTAAAAAATGAGAAAAAAAATAAATGCAAATGTTGGCTTCTTAGACATGTCACATCAGCATGGTCTTGATTCTCTTTTATATAGAGAGAGATTGAATTGTGAAGAGTGATTTGAACTTTTTATCTTTCACTAAAACTCTCTGCAATAAAAAAAATATTTTTTTCAGTTTTTTTCTTAAATTAATTATTTAGTCAAGAAAAATTCTAATGACCACAAAAAGGAAAAGAACAAGTAGGCGATCGGTAGACATCCGAAAATTAATTATATTGCATGCCACATAACTTGCTGACACTCTTTTCATGTTTATATTTGTGGTAAAATAAGGCTCCTAAATTATATGTATTCTAAATTTGATTAGATTTAGAATTTTATTTATTAATTTGTTTTATTTTTTTCCTCAAATTCTTTAATTAGTGAGTTGGTAAGAAATAAAATATTTTTCTTAGAAAAAGAAGCACTATCATAAATAATTTGATACAATATTTGATCTAGGTAAGAAATCATAATATTTAACATGCTTAAATCAATTAAAATTTTACCTTATATAAAAAAGACTTGTACAATTTTATTTATGTAATATTTTGGATGGGATTACAAGAAATGTACGACTTCTCAAACTTTTTTTCTTTCTTATTTTGATATTTTAATTTTGATTTTGATTGAAGTTGTTTTATGCATGCACTAACATCATGCTTTATTCCTTTTTCTTTCTTTTAGTTGATAGCATTAAAAATTATATATGAATTATACATAATCAACAATTGACAATAAAAATGATGTATAGTTATTTTTTTCTTGTGTAAAATATATGGCATTTTTAATCTTTAAAAAAAAGTTTAAAATATATGATTAAAAAAGTATATGAAAATTTAATATGGATGAACTTGGGGGGTTTGGGCCACAGGTAACAAAAGAGATTTAAAATGAGGTGTATGTAACATAAGTCTTAATAATTGAGTAGAGGTGGCAATTACTTAATTATGAATTAAGAAAGTTTGGAAAATTTCAAAATAACCCACAAGTTTTTAAATTTATACTTTGATCCAAATGTTAGTTAATATAACGGGGAACGAAGGAAAAAAAAACGCCTTTTTCTCTATCCTCATCCGTTGTTATTTTCTCTCTCTGCGCGATATTTGTTGTTCATTGTTGTTGCTGCTTTATTCATCATCTTCTGATTCATTATCATCAACGTATACTTCATTATCATCTTCATATTCTTCTTGTTGACTATTGTTGTTGTTGTTGTTGTTGTTGTTGTTGTTGTTGTTGTTGTTACCCCAACTGCTACTCTTTGACCAAATTCTTATGTCAAATTTTATTTTGTAAATCACTTTCAACTTTGGAATTTACTTGAGAGGAGACTTTGGTAAGTCAGATTATGCTTTTTAGTTGAATTGGTCATCTGGGTAACTACTAGTGCGTTGTTTTTTCAATAATAGCTAGCACGCGACCATGAATGCAATATAAGAGTAATCTGTTTAAATAGATCCATTATTTGTGGCACCAGATAAATGTTCTGTTGTAACAGTAGACTCATGTTGGATTCATTTTTATGGTTCTAGGTGCCCGTAATATGGTTCGAATAGATGGGTATTCCGTTACACCAGATTAGTAATCTGTTTCAACAGATAAATAATTTGTTTTATCAGATTACTAATATGTTTTGAACAACAAAATACAGCTCCTCTCGCAACCTAACAGATAACTCATATGTTCTTGCTATTGATACTGGAATTAAATTATTCCTTAATTGTAGACATGTCATTCGTTAAGAAATAGAAATAGACAACACGAAAATTAAATAAGAAATAAAAAGTCTAGTGCATCAAACATAATTTTTTATAAAACAAAAAAATACATAGATAAAAGAAAAAAAAAACTTAATTATTATTATTATCATTATTATTTGTATGGTCAGCCGGCCAATCTTCAACCGGCAGCAGCAACGCCTTCCTCAGCCTGCGGAATTCCTGCAGCATCCTTACTCTGATGGCGGCCAACTCCCAATGCAGGTCATGAACCTCCTTCTACAGTTCCCGCATGGCGTCTCGTAAAATAGCGACATCCCACACAGGATCAGCCATATCTAGAAAACACATAAGTTGACAAAACACACGTAAAAACAAAAGTAAAGAAAAGAAAGAATTCGAATGTAATGTAATATACAACAAATATTTACACAAAAATCAAGAAAAAAACTTACCAGAGACGGGAAAAAGCTATCAAAGTCCTTGAAGAGGAAGTAGTTGAAGGTGTAACAAGAGCAAGGAATAAATAGTGTGTAGTAGAACAAACGACTGAGTAAGGGACCTATTTATAGAGGATTGAACTTGAATGAGTTAGGCAAAAAATCGCAACTGTTCACCTCCATTTATTAATGACATTCTTGATTATTGTAAAAAGTTATGAATTAATTAAATTAAGCAATATTATGATAAGTCATGACTTTTCATCTTTATTATTATTAATAATTAGTTCTTTCCAGGAACCGTTTTTTACACTGAGTTGGACAATAGATTATATATCTGTTGCATCAGATTACTCATCTGTGACAACAGATATATAATCCGTTGCAACAAATAGATAACGTGTTACATCAGATAATATATCTATTGCAACATATAATCTATGTATCTTTTAAAAAAAAATTATCTTCATGACATCTAAATTTTCTGACTTTTTAATTATATAAATTTATAAATTTATAAAGCAGATTTAAAGGCGCAACTGTTTACCTCAATTTATTAATGACATTCTTGATTACTGTAAAAAGTTATGACTTAATTAAATTAAACAATATTGTGATAAGTCATGATTTTTCAGCTTTATTATTATTAAAATAATTAGTTCTTTCCAGGAACTATTTTTTTTACACTAGTTGGACAAAAGATTATATATCTATTGCATCGGATAAATCATCTGTTACAACAGATATATCATCCGTTGCAACAAATAGAAAACATGTTGCATCAGATAATATATCTGTTGTAACATATAATATATATATATTTAAAAAAAAATTATCTTCATGACACTCAAATTTTTTGAATTTTTAATTATATAAATTAATAAAGCAGATTTAAAGGAACAGTTCACCACCATTTATTAATGACATTCTTGATTACTGTAAAAAGTTATGACTTAATTAAATTAAGCAATATTGTAATAAGTCGTGACTTTTCAGCTTTATTATTATTAAAAAAATTAGTTCTTTTCATGAACCATTTTTTTTATACTGAGTTGGACAATAGATTATATATCTGTTGCATCAAATAAATCATCTGTTACAATAGATATATCATCCGTTGCAACAAATAGATAACCTGTTGCATCAGATAATAAATCTGTTCAATTTATAATATATATACTCCCCCCGTTTTATTTTAGTTGGTCATCTTTCTAAAAATATTTGTTTCAATTTGGTTGTCCATTTGATGAGATCAAGAGGATTTTATTATGTTCTTTCAATACTACCCTTAACATTAAATGACTAAACAAAGTGTATTTACTCAAACATATATTTTCAAAGCATAATTAATAAGACTAATTTGGTAAATAAACTCCTAATTAATATTTTCTTAATGGGTGTGCCAAGTCAATAGAGGCCAATTAATATGAAACGGAGGGAGTATTTTGTTAAAAAATAAATTATCTTCATGACATCCAAATTTTTTGACTTTTTAATTATATAAATTAATAAAGCAGATTTAAATGCACAACTGTTCACCTCCATTTATTAATAACATTCTTGATTACTGTATAAAGTTATTGATTTAATTAAATTAAGCAATATTGTGATAAGTCATGATTTTTCAGCTTATTATTATTAAAATAATTAATTCTTTCTAGAAATTATTTTTTTACACCAAGTTGGACAACAAATTATATATCTGTTGCATCATATAAACCATCTATTACAACTGATATATCATTCGTTGCAACAAATAGATAACTTGTTCCATCAGATAATATATCTGATGCAACATGTAATATATATATTTTTTAAAAAAAATAAATTATTTTCATGACATCCAAATTTTCTGACTTTTTAATTATATAAATTAATAAAGCAGATTTAAAGACACAACTGTTCACCTCCATTTATTAATCATATTCTTAATTACTGTAAAAAGTTATGAATTAATTAAATTAAGTAATATTGTGATAAGTCATGATTTTTCAGCTTTATTATTATTAGAATAGTTAGTTCTTTTCAGGAATCGTTTTTTTACACTGAGTTGGACAACAGATTATATATCTGTTGCATCAGATAAATCATCTGTTACAACGGATATATCATCCATTGCAACAAATAGATAACTTGTTGCATCAGATAATATATCTGTTGCAATATAATATATATATATATATATATATATATATATATATATATATTTTAAAAAAAATTATCTTCATGACATCCAAATTTTTTGACTTTTTAATTATATAAATTAATAAAAATGATTTAAAAACAATAATATTTCTGGTGAGTTTTTTACGGTTTAAATTGTGTTTATCATTTATTCATTATACTTTTCTGTGAAAAGAAATGACTTAATTAATCAAGATGGTGAATTTTTTATTGTTGTGACAAGTGATGACTTTTCAGCTTATTAAATTTAAATAACCTTTTTCTCAATTTAAAAATCGAATACACCTGGTTTTCAATAACCATTTCTTTAATAACCATTTTTATTAATTGAGTTATGGCAACAGATTGTATATCTGTTGCATCAGATAACCCATCTGTTTCAACAGATATACCATCTGTTGCTATAAATCGACTATATGTTTAAGGAGCTTTTTTGTTTTCTTCTAACTGATTCATCGGTCGGAACAGATGAGGAATTTGATGAATCAACAGCGTTTTTTATTTTTGTTTGTTGAATGTATTTAGACAAAAGTCACAGTCACGACTATTCATTCACTTTCTTCTTAACAATCATATCATCATATATCTTAATTAAATTAATCCAATGTTGTGATTTTTTAAATTAAATAATCTTTCTTTTACGATTATAATATTATTTAGTTCCTTATTATTTATTAACGAACCATTTTTAGAAGAATTTCTCATCATGACTTTTTACCATCATCTGTTGCCACAAGTGCTCAATCCCTACCTCCAACCATCTACATGTTGAGAATAGGGAATAAATAGAATGATAATTAAATATTGAATAAGAATTAAAAATTCAAAGTCAACCAAACCAAACCAAACATATACATGGATTTTTTCGAATCTCTTATAGGTAAATCGGATATAAAAAGGAAAATACATACGCTAAAAGAAAGAAAAAACATAACCTAATTATTATTATTACTACTACTACTATTATTATTACTATTATTATTGTCAACCTGGCAATTTTCATCCGACAGCAGCTGGGCCCTACTCATTCTTGCTCCGAAGTCCAGCCAAATCCCTCTGGAGTTCATCAAACTGCCTTTGAAGTTCCTGCAAGGACTCGATATGAATTTTTTTGTACAAATCTGGATCAGCCATATTAGTATTGTAAGTATAGTAGAATGAACGAGTGAGCGAGAGAAGGCCGGAGGGACCTATTTATAAAATGATTGAATTGGAAGGGACTGGACTTAGTCAAACAAAAAGCCACGACTGTTCATATCCCTTAATTAAATAAAATTGGTGACTTTTCGACTATGTAAATTAAAAAAAATGGATCTAAATACAACATTTATCTTTTTATTGTATTTCAGAAAAAGATAGATTGGTAATCTGTTGCAAAATATATTTCACCTGTCAGATAACTTATAACATATTGACAATCTGTTGCAACAGATGGATATATCAGTTTGCTTTTCCATCAGTTGTGGCATCTGTTGCACTTGCTAGTCATCTGTTTATTCAATTTCATCGATAGCAATCGATTTTTCTAAACACTTCTTAGCCAAACTTAATTTTTGCTCTTGGATTACTTCTCTTTTCCTCTTTGCATCCTTCAAGCTGGCCTCCAAATTAAATTTTTGCTCTTGATTGATGGCAAAAATTGAATTTGGAGGCCATCTTGAAGGATGCAAAGAAAAAAAGAGAAGCAATCCAAGAGCAAAAATTGAGTTTGGCCAAGAAGTGTTTAGAAAAATTGATTGCTCTCGATGAAATTGAATAAACAGAACTAGCAAGTGCAACAGATGCCACAGCTGATGGAAAAGCAAATTGATATATCCATATTTTACAACAGATTGTCCATATGTTGTAAGTTATCTGATAGGTGGAATATATTTTGCAACAGATTACCAATCTGTCTCTTTTCGAAATACAATAAAAATATAAAATGTTGTATTTAGTTCCTTTTTTTTAATTTACATATTCGAAAAGTCATCAGTTTTATTTAATTAAGGGATATGAACAGTCGTGACTTTTTGTTTGACTAAGTCAAGTCACCACTTCCAATTCAATCATTTTGTTATTGAGGTCATTAAGCTCAGTATAGAGCTCTTGATCTTTTGTGAGTTTATCAACGAGGACCACTTTCTTTCTTGGCATCTTTCTTATAATACTCCTCTTGGTCCTTCTTAGCTCTACGCAAGGTCAAAGAACTGTATGGAAGGTTCTTTTTGAGTTTTTCCAAGGCAAGCGCTCTCTCGGCTGGTAAATCCTGTGCTGCAGCATATATGGATAGTGCAGCACTCACTGCAGAACAGTTTTCTGGTAGAAGTAACTCTTGAGAAGACATAATCAGTAATCTATCGATATCACCTTTTGTTGTGTCAAGCATTTCTGTTGATATCTTATCTTCTACGAAGAAGATTGATCAGCAGCAAAAATAAGTGATTGAGATCATTTAATCTGTTGACTAACTCGAGCAAAAACATTTTCTGGATTATTAAACTTAACAGGGCAGTCTGGTGGTTTAATAACATCAGATGTCTGATTTTCGATTTAGCTAATGATGGGGAGATTTTGCCTTCCTCACCATCCTGAAAGAAAAAACACTCAAAATTAGATGGAGTATCTCTACATAACGATACAAGATAAACTAAGTTTAGCATTCAGTTTTTCCTTCCTATTCCTCCTGTTTTTATCTTCTCACCTTTATCTTACAGTATGTTGACATAATTCTCTGCTTCATGAGGAAAAGGCAATTAACCTACCGGGAAACTTATGACGCTGCCGATAGGATAATGGACCTCGACTTCTGCAAGAAACTTAAGGATAGGTATGATCAACTCAATGGGGAGGTGTTAGCCCTTGGCGTCGGACTTGATTTCCTAGTTCCTACGTTGGTCTTGGATGAAGAAGAAATGATAAAATATGTTGGAGGGGAGAGGTCAAATCCACACGACGAGAGCTAGACCGAGGTAAAAAAGATTTTTGCAGTCATTAGCGTGAGCGACATGCATTATCAGGCTGTTGAGATACTACTCGAGGAGGAAAAGATCAATTTTTATGACTGCAACGTACCTCTTGTCGATGATTTCGATCTTTTTCTCCTCGTGGAGCCACTGATGGTGTTGTTGCCCATCTTGTTGAGGGAGAGTAAACTGATGAATTATTTGCCAAAGAAAGTGTTGATGAAGAAATCATGGGATTTTGAAGGTCGAAATAAGGGAATGATCCTTCCAAAAGATGATGCCGCTAAAGCGAGCGGCTCACACGCTCTTACACACATCGAATGTTTGCTGACCGACACAAAAATGGCCGAGCCAATAAATTTTCTGTGAGACAAAGTTGTGGCAAACCTGCAAGAGGTCTGGGCTTATGGGGTACTAACTGGACGCTTGAAGCCTGTGTATATAGAAGAGCCTGTGAAATAAAAAATTTTAATTTCAAGTCACCCTTCACTTTATTATATGTACATGTAGTGGCAATAATTTTTTCTGATGAAAGTTGAGTTTTTTATAATGCAATAGATTGTCAATCTATTGTAAAATATTTTTAATCTGTTCTAGCAGATAGTTTATCTGTTGCAATAGGTTGGTAATCTGTTGCATTACGCCGATGTTATTTCTCTGAATAATCTAATAGTCTAAGTCTAATCTGTTGCAACAGTGGAAAAACCTATTTGATAATTTCAACAGATGCCCTAAATTTTACAACATATGCGTAAATCTTTTTGATATTTTCCAACAGTTACGCTTGAATATCCATGTGCTCGACAATACCAAATCAGTAGCAAATACACACACCACCATGAAAATTTCAGCAATTAGGCTTGAATATCCATGTGCTCAACAACACCAAACCAGTAGAAATAACGGTAATAATATAGTATCTTCTTGCTCGATTTTGTTTCACTTCGGAAGCCTTGACTTTGTTCAACAAACCCCAGATTACACGATTTGCTTGTGAAGGGTGTCGTTCTTCATACCAATAAAAGTAATCGCATCCACTCAATTTTTATAAAAAAGAGAACACAACTACAAAATAATTAAAAGTCAATAATTAATCAAATAATTAAATAAAAAAATATTACCTTTAAAATCTTACAAGTAAAAAACCTACGACCCGGATTTTGTTGAGTCCAAGAAGTCTTTAACAGAGCTTCATGACCACACTTACAACATCAAAAATCTTTAACACAAAAAATAGTGGAAGATGCGCTTGACATTGTCAAGCTCAATTGGAAAAAATAAAAAAAATGATTTGAAGAATTTGGATATATAAAAGAAGATGACGATGAAGAAGAAGATTTAGAAATTTAGGGTTAAATTTTAGGAGGAAGATGAATATATAAGACAATGGTGGGGAATGACCATTGGGGGCCAAGTGACGGTGATGGCAAGTCAGCAAAATGTGTCAGACTGACACATTTGTTGCCTATTTTATTTTACGTGTTTAAAATGAACACTGTCTACTTGATGCCTATTTTATTTTAGGTGTTTGAACTGAACACCGTCGATGGGTTCCGCCTTTTTTATTTTAATTCAATTCATTTTAACCTTTTTACACGTCGTGGCAATTTTTTGTCCAATGAAAGTTGAATTTTTATAATGCAACAGATTCTCCATCCGTTGTAACAGTTATTCTACCTGTTCTGACATATAGTTTATCTGTTGCAATAGATTGGTCATCTATTGCAGTATCTCGATGTTTCTATCTAAGTCCATCAATTACAATAGTGGAAGACCTATTTGATAAATTCCAACAGATTACCTACCTGTTGCAACATATGTCTAAATCTGTTCGATTTTTCCAATAGATGTGTCGTCTGGTGCAACAGATACATTATCTGTTGTAATATTTGAATCTAGTATTTCTTTTCAATTAATAAGTTCAAATATAAGGAATAAATAAAATTCATATACAAAATAAAATAAATCAAAGCCTTCATAAATTAGCTGAACTAAGTCAACGAATAAATGAAATGTAAAAAAATTATTATGGGTACAGATCTCAACAAATACATCAACAATAATTTAAGTATACTGCCAAGAATTACTTTGACGGGCTCAAGCTATAAAGATCTACTCAGTATGTACAAGTTGTTCTTCATCCGGTGCTATGAAATTCGGCTTTGCTTGTCGTGGATCTTTATTTTCGGTAACATACGATTTCTGCGCTTTCCGTTCTCCGTATTTCCATAAAAAGAGTAGCATATTGTTAAAGTTATTCAGCAGTAGCTTCTTCTACATCCACCTGGAAAGCCAGAATTGGTCAATGCTAATCATGGAGATACAACAAAATGGAAAAGGATAACTCATCTCTTCTAGCAAATCAAACAGGTCTTCCTTTCATTTTAAATTATCCCAAATAGATTATATTTCTGTTGCAATAATGAATCAACTGTTGGAAAAAATTTCTACATGAGGAAGACCTTATATGATAATTTCCAACGGATGAACCATCCATTGCAACTTACGAATCATCTGTTGCAGCAGATAGGTCATCTGTTGGTACAAATAAAAGAGGTACGAAGAGCTATTTGATTTACTAAAATAGATAAGACATATGTTGCACCAGATTCTTTATCTGGTGCAACAGGTTAGTCAACTGTTGCAACAGATGTATATATCTGTTTGATAATTTTCAGCAGATGTGTTATCTGTTGAAACAAATATGTGTCTGTTTGTTTGGTCAGTTGGAAGACATATATATTCACCTTCTTCAGCTCGTGCTACTCTCTTTTGGATATTGTACATTGCTCAGTGCAACACACAGACAGAGGAGTTGCAATTTTGCTTTTTAGATGCTTAATAATGCCCTGGAAATCACTCACCTTCTCCTCTTAGCTCTAATCTCTAATGGAGCGGATGGAAATAAAATCTTCTTTGATGGAATGAGACCCCTCTTAGATGTCAATTCCTTTACAGAAGCAGTTAATGCATTAATAGCATTAATCACTACATCATGTTTCATCCTACAATCTTGACCTTTGCATGCAGAACATTCGCTAGGAGAGGTAAAATCTGTATAACCAGTATGATCATACTCATAATGGTTTACTTTAAATACTCTAAGAGAAGCATCATTAGCACCAACAGCAGCACCACTACCACCACCAATAGCTCCATCACCACTAAGACCATCAACATCAACAAGCCCATCCTCCAAAATTATTTTTCTTGTAATGGCTGTTGCTCCAAGCAATTCCATTTTTATTCTGTCGATGACCTTAGAGTTTGATAAAGTTTGCACAGACCGTAAAGTAAAAAAAATAGCATCTTCAACTCTCTATTGGTCGGAACTAGCGATGGATGCATAATCTACCATAAATCATTACATATATTAGAATGATGATTAGATCATTCAAAAAAATCATTAATTAAAAGAAAAAAATAATTATAATTATACTTACTGCATCCTTCGAGGAGTTGAAGAGATCGAGAAATTTTGCATTTTTATCAATTTTGGCCGACAACCATCTCAAGATTCTTGGACAAGAAACTCCTTCCTGGTAGTTCACTTGTTGTCTCAAATAAGGAATGACTTCAAACGCCCAAGCCTAGAAAATAACGTCAATAAATCAAAACCATTATTGAGTGAAAAAAATGAATGATATCATAATAGAAGAAAGAAAAATTTACCATGAAAGCTCATGGGAAGCCATATAAGTTGACTGTCTTTGGCGCAAACGGAGTCAACAAATATTTGACAGTCATTTTGAAAATTTCATATCCCCAAGGATAGCTGTTAAACACCTCAAGATCCTCGGAGATCTTTATTAAATCGAGGCTTATGTTGTAGCTAATATCTCTCGCCCAAAGAATATTGTGTACAAACCAAACCAAGTATAATGACTGCTTGTGCTTCTTTGAAAGTCCTTTACCTTTTAACGTTTCTATCAAATTTTTGTTTTTAAAGCTTGAACCAACAATGGACACCATGTCATCACGATCACACGACTTGCCTTTACCTTTTTTGGGTGTGCGGGATGCTTTTTTGGGTTAGAATAGGTATAACTTGAGAAGGAAATACATTTTAGTCTAGTAACTATGGCAAACTCCTTTCAACCAAAACAAATAGGCATGCCACAGTAATTTATCCACACCTCATCCATCTTATCTTTGTTTTCATACATAAACCTACACTTAAGAAGTTCATATACCATTTTCATTTAGAAACGAGCATTATTGTCCTCCGGCAAATCAAGATATTTCCCAAAGCAGATATCCCTAAAATAAGCATCCAATTTTTTTTCTCGAAGTATTTTTCTGAAGGCGTCGAAAGATTTTTCCATGGCTGACTTAATGACGAAATCACCCATCAAATCTGTGGCACCATCGCACTGCATTCTCATAGGATAACGATCAATGCTGAAGGCTTTGATCAACTCTTCGGTGGAAGGGCTATTAGCATTTGCCTCATCTCTTTTGAAATATTCCTCCTTCCCATGTTCATCATATTCTGCTCCCGATTGAGATAACGCTTGTAAAGCAAGCTCATAGAGTGGTGGATGTAGCCTAGCTGCTTCACTTGTTCCTTTACTTGGACTTGATTCAATTTATGTTCTTTTGGGAACCATATTATCTAAAATTAACAAGAACATGAAAAAATATATTATAGTTGATTAATGCATCGCTAAAAAGGATAACAATAAATCAAACAAGCAAAATAGTAAAATAACAGTTACAACAGATCACCGATCTATTGCACCAGGTAGTATATTTGTTGCAGCATATAACCAAACTGTTGCAGCGGATAAGTAATCTGTTGCAACAATACAAAATATATCACTCATCTTTTAAGACAGATGAATGATCTGTGCAACAGATCACACATTATTACTACATATGAGTGATCCGTTGGGACAGTTAAATAACATGTTACAACGAATGAGTAATCTGTTGCGACAATACAAAATAAATCACTCATCTGTTGAGAAAGATGAATGGTATGTACAGCAGATCAAATATCTGTCACAATATCATCTGTTGTAATATGTGAGTGATCTGTTAGAACAGTTAAATAGCCTGTAGCAATGACTGAGTAATCTTTTACGATAATACAAAACATATCACTCATCTATTGAGAAAGATGAATGGTCTATGCAACAGATCACACATCTGTTGTGACATCATCTATTGAAATATATAAGTGATCTATTGGAACAGTTAAATAATCTGTAACAATGGCTGAGTAATCTGTTGCGATAATATAAAATATATCACTCATCTGTTGAGAAAGATGAATGGTTTGTGCAACAGATCACACATCTGTTGCAACATATGAGTGACCTGTCAGAGTAGTTAACTAACTTGTAGCAATGGCTGAGTAATCTGTTGTGACAATACAAAACATATCACTCATCTGTTGAGAAAGATGAATGGTATGTGCAACAGGTCACACATCAGTTGCAATATATGCGTGATCTGTTGGAATAGTTATCAACGATCAATATTGTTTAGATTTCTTCCAACATAAAATCGTCTATCACGGCAGATGAATGATCAGTTGGAAAAATCAAGTCTTGGACATTTCCTGTTGGAAGAGTTGATAGGATTTTATCCAACAGGAGGTTCATCTGTTGCATCAGATCATTAATCTGATGGTTCTTCCATTGCACCAGATGGTTAATTAGTTGCATCAGATTTTTTATCCGATGCTTAATTTGTTGCAACATATGGTAAATCTGTTGCATCAAATAGTTAATTTATTGCATCAGATTATTAATCTGTTGTATCAGAATTATAATCTGATGGTTCCTCTGGTACATCAGATAGTTTCTCTTGTGCATCAGATGGTTGATCTGTTGCATCATATAATAAATTTGTTGCATCAGATGGTTAATATGATGCACCAGATGGGTAATCTGTAGGAGGAAACAAAAAATAGTAACACAATTTTGTTAAAAAAACAGCAATTTCACCATTTTTACCAAGAACAAGAACAGAACAAATCCACCCAAATTGTCATTTTGTTTTTATAAACACAAACAATAAAATCAAACTTCAAAAAAATGCAACAAACAACAAAATATCATAATTCACTTCAAAAAGAGAAGAGAATAAATACCAGAAATTAGGGTTTTATTCAGAACACATTTCAAATTAATGCAACAAATATTGAAATTGTTAACCAATACTATAAGAGAAGTTGGCTCAAGTTCCTCGTTTTTTTCAAAACTAAAAAGGCCATAAATTTTTACCTGTGAAAGAAGAAAAGGAATGATGAAGAATTCGAAGTTGTTGTGGCCGGAGAGCAAAGTTGTCACATCGATTGAAGGTTGAAGTCGAAAAGAAACTCAAAGCCCAACTATTTATAGTCAGATGTTGAAGTCGCCGAGGATTGAAATGAGAAATTTGCAGAGCAGTTGATTGGGAGAGAGTTGAGAGAAGCTGTCGATAGAGGGATGAGAGACAGGTTGATTTAAATTGAAGAGGGGAACTCGAAGCCCAACTATTTGTCACCGGAGGTAGAAGTCGTCAGGGGTTGAAGGGAGAAAAGAGGGGAACTCAAAGCCCAACTATTTGTCGCCGGAGGTAGAAGTCGTCGGGGGTTGAAGGGAGAAATTTTGCAGAACTATTGGATGGGAGAGAGTTGAGAGAAGCTATCGAGAAAGAGAGGAGAGAATGGTTGATTTGGATTGGAGAGGGGTGTGGGTTGGATTGATTTGTATTTTTAAAAAGATTAAAAAGTTTTAAAAATATTAATCAAGTCAACAATTAACCTAATCAAGTTTCCTAATGATGTTTGACCCTATCTGTTGGTCAATGTCATCAATCCTTCATTCAAGATTTAAAAGACACCTTTTCTTCAATTTTCTCATGAACTTGTCCCACTCCGTGGGTTTTCCAAAATCTTAAAACTCTTTATACCTATTGAGATTTGGGTAAGTTTTAACCTTTCTTTTTCCTTTATCTTCTTGTGAGTTTTGACCATAAGTTTTGCACTGATGTGTGTGTAACTAGTGGGGTAGCTCGGGCGTTGCCCGGACCCAACAAATAGTAATTCACAAGCAGTAAAAATAAATTAAACTCTAATTTCCAAGGAAACAAGTCAGTTCTCATTATTTGGTATGTTACAATTAGACGACAACAACAACAAATTCAGTGTATTCCCACACAGTGGAGTTTGGGGAGTGTAAAATGTACGCAGTCCATACCACTACCTCCGGAGAGGTAGCAAGGCTGTTTTTGATAGACCCCCGGCACAGGACAAAGAATAATAAGCAAAATCCATAATAGAGCATGAAACAAATATGTTACATAAAAACTAATCGGAGAGAATGGAGGGTGTATTATCTAATAATAATAATTCCATGGTAGTGTAGAAACATTTTTGGGGAATTGTTGTTGTGAAAAAATCTATGATGTTGCCATAAACCACGAAATGACGAATTTGGATCTCGCCATCACCTATTCAAGCAGTGACAAATCCAAAAAAGCTCGAGTCTCTGTGGGTACTTTTGTAATCTCCTTAGATTGCCAAAAGATCAACAAAAAATCGACTATACAAGGCTTACCAGTACAAGGAGTTATTGTACACCTATGCAATAAAACATGGCGATTCTGAAGCAGCACTTCAGTTTTACAAGCTCTAATTAAGCTTAATGTATAATTTTGTGTCACTATAGTGTTTGTAAAAAAAAATATACATAGTAGTATGCTTCTCCTGCTTATATATGATTATTGTTTATTGTGTATCAATTACTGTACCTGGACACGCAGTAGTTTTATATATACCAAACACACCAACAATTATTGCCTCATCATAATAAATATACAGAAATGATGTGTACTTTAAAAAAAACTTTTGCCTAAAAAAGAGATGATATAATGAGAAAGATGGATTCGACAGAACAATCACTTACATTTTTTTCTTTTTCTTCTGTTAATTTCTCATACTGATGCAAAGCATTGGGAACCCTGAAATTGTAACAAAACTCTAAACACTTTTGTCTTAATGCAGTTCCTCTTTCTCGTTTTGAGAAATGCATTGTTGGAACTGGATTGGAACGACAAGCAGTTCTAGATTCGGGGGCTCAGTGATGCATTTCTTGATTATTCATGAGGTGAGGGGCAACTGGATAAAAGAACATGAAACTTGAGACTTCAAAATAAGCTTAAAAAAAAAAAAAAAAAAATAGCAAGAGAAGAGTGGTGAAACCTGCAAGTTTAGAAAGTGAACGGCTGCTGGTATGACCATTCTTGTTGATAAATTGAACAAGCTTCTCATCTTCCTCGGGGGTCCAAATGTCCTTGTTGCAATATGGTATTCTCCCCATTCTCCTTATACACCAATACACACACTCACTCTAGCAACTTGTTCCTCCTGAATGATCAACAAAAAAAAAAGGTCAAGTTTTTTGGTAACTTTAAGCAAAGAAAGAAGAAACAGAAGAAAATTGACTTGTCAAATGTAGCAGCACAGTATAGAGATGTAGAGTGTAAGTAGTATTAGCGATTCCATAGTCGGTTATACATTAAGTTCCATGATAGGATGTGCATAAAAAAAATACTACTAATGTTGCTACCATTGCCTAAATGTGCCCATTAAAATAATGTCCCTATTGAAACAAGAAACTGAAGCACTTTAATATGCTCGTGATTTGCTGCTATGTGAAGAGCAATTCTACCTTGTGAATCAATCGAGTTCAAATCTATATCAGCATAACCCAAACAAAGAATCTCCATCAAGTCGACACGATCCATAACACCTGCATAATGTTGAAATTTATCAGCAGGGTTGTCAATCATATAACCAGACTGAATCAGCACTTGAACAGAATCAAGATTTTCAGATTTCACAGCCAGTGACATAACGGTGTCCCTATTAGAGTCTCTTCTATTAACATAAGCACCAGTCTCAGTCAGAGTGGAAATACAATGGGAATTTCCATTCTAAAAGCTTTAACATTCTTTGTAAAGTGCATATTTATTGCCGGTAAAAATCTTTATTGTAGTAGTGAGAAAAAGAATTCAATCCTTTAAAAAGTTATCCACGAAGAAACTCATCATAAATAAACAGTTGGCATTTCAACAAATATACTGCTAAGGGAAAGAATTGAAAAAACTCTTACATGAAACAAACTCAACAAAAGAAGTGATGGACAGATTAACGGCTAAAATCACAAAGTATATTATTCCAATTATCTAAATAGCAAAATTCTTACTGATGTGATTATGTATTTTTCTTGTTAAGCAAAGTGAGCCATCTATGTTTCTTGAAAGAGAGGGCTGGAAAAGTTGATATATTGTACTCTAAAAATGAATATATACTACGTTTCTTGAGATTGAAAAAAAATGGGAAATGGAACTTAAAGCCAATGAATCACACTGTAGTATCTTTTGTTACAGTTTTATCCAGATGTGGAAGCTGTTATGTATCCTTATTTTATATCTTCCTTTCAGAAGTTGAATATATAAAAATATACTCAAATTGTAATCCCATAAGTGGGGTGCGGAGAAGTTAATCATATCAACTTCTTAAAATACATAAAAGTACATTAACATTTTAAAGTAGGTTAGCTCATAATTCTACACATCCTTTTGATTGTTAGCTCCGTATATTAACTAATGCGAACTATTTGAAAAATTAAGGACGCCACTTACACATAATTTTCACGTCAACCATTTTGACACCGATTTCAGGTTCTCAATTTCCATTTATCTTCCTTTTCCTTCTCCTCCTTCGGCTATCTCCCTAAAATTCAGAATTCCTTTACTTTTTTTGGTTACAAAACTAATTTTTCCTTTTTGTATGCATCAATTTCTTTAGAATTTGTAACTGTATGCAAGGACCTTTTGAAATTCATTCAAATGCATTAAAAAGAATAATATAATTTTGTTAGAATAGCATTACCTCCAACAGCTTTGTACACCTGCAATAGAAATATTAATGTGTTATTAGAACATGAAATAGGTTAAAAAGGCCTCATAGATATGAACATTTATTTATATACATGAATACATTTATTTGCAAATAATGAAACTTGCAAAGAGTTTAATCTTAGTAGAAGCTTGAGTGGTCAAAACAATGGTGTTAACCATTTTCTACTGTAATATCACATGTTATAGAATCCCCCTGGAAGGAATAATTTCAAAAAATAAATTTACAATCCGATAAATTGACCCATGGAGACAATTCCACCACCATAAGTGATGGTGTAAATGCAAACAACATCAATTTCAGAAGAGCCTACCTATCAATAATGAGAGACACATTATTACTTTCATAAGAAAGAAAAAAAAAGTTGGGAGGAGATGATAGATAGATTAATTAACATACTTTTCTGGGGATAATGAATTTGAGGGAATACTTTGAAAAGCTCTTAGTAACTGTTGATTTTCGTTACTTTCTCCACTATCATCTTCCTCCCTATTTCTATATCTTCAGCTCTGCTAAATGAGAATCGGGTTAACTTTTGAGAAGGAAATTATAAGGATGATTGAGATCCATTTTCACAACAATACTATTATCACATTTTGTTGAATATAACGTAAACACTTAATTATTTCTTGATACAAAACATCATCATTAGCTTCCCATTCTCTTCCTTCATAGCATTTGTTGTATAAATTACCAACCATTTCAACTACTTCATTTAATGAACCTTCACCACAATAATCACCAATTTTCTCCAAAGGTTTTGGTTGATCCGAAATGTTATATCTGTTGATTCAATAATGTTAACTAAATCAAAACCTTAACTGAAACAATTTCCCCAACCTCAAATTCCTATTATTCCTATACTACAGATTATCCTAATCAGGATCTACCAGAAACACCCTGTCAAATGTATTATCACAATCTCAATTATGGGGATATATCCTTTTTTTGCCGAGCTACAACAATTGCACCTATTAAAAGCAACTAAACGGATTATTGAAATAAGTTCAAATGGAAGTAGGTTGTAATATCCCATAACTATATAATGTACATGTGCAACTAAGCCAACATCAATCATATCACTTCAACTTACAACAAGACATAAAGTATAGGGCTTAAATTTTGAGACTCAAGTGTTTGGTCAAGTGCTGTAGTTTACGACCATGAAATGGAGATATAGTCCATTCATTAAGTTCACGAAAACCCCTTTCTTAAACAGTAGTCAACATTTGGGACAAGCATATCCAACAAGCGTTCTGCGGACCACAAAAAGGTTTTGACGATTCAATTTTTTGGCAAAAATATCTAACACAAATACGACAATCATTTCAACTTTTTGGGGAAAATGTTTAACGCAGATGCAAAAAATAGGTCAGACTCACAAATTTCACAACCAAAAGCATATAAATGACTAAAATTCGTTGTTGTAACTATCAGATCTTAAAGAACGTATGTCGGATCAACAATTTGACAAGATAAACACAAATTTTGATATTTGATGTTTCAATGGAAAAGCTATAGATTAGACAGACATAAACCCATTTCTTTTTACACCTTAAATTTGGAATCTTTCGATAAACAGTACATGGAATTTCAAGAGAACATAAATTAAGAAAAAAAAACCACTTAAAACAGTCACTACAAGAAAGTAGAGATACGACGACATTATATAAATGTCGTGTTAAGAAGTTTAAATGTTACAAATTTATCTACCGATATTTAATTTACATTTAAAACAAATGTCGCAAATTTTAGTGTCAAGAATATTTCCAACAGGTAAATGTCGGGAAAAATTTGTGACATTAACCTCACGACATTTATGTAAATATCGAAATAGATTTACGATATTTATTTGCAACATATAGGTAAATATTGGCAAGAAATTTACGACATTTTCTTTGACATTTAGATAAAAGTTAGTATGAGATATCTGACATTTTATTTTCAACATTAACGTAAATGTCGATAAGGAATTTATGACATTTATATGAAATGTCACTTAATTTCTAATATTTAGATTAAATGTTTGGTAGATTTTTCTTTGTGACACTTACTTGTGACCTTTATAAAAGGTTGTATTTAAATTACCGTCATTGTAGTTGAGGTCAATAAATAAAATATTAATGTCGTAAAATTTAATAACATTTCAAAATTGTCATCAATATTATTCCATTTAGATTAATGTCACTGTCAATTATTTTAAAAATGGATATAAATTCTCTATAATTTTTCTCATGACATAAATATTTATAGTTAATTTAATCTTTACATTCATAAATAACAACCTCTTATAATAAACATGAAATATATGTAAAGTAAATGTGTTCTAATATTATAACCAAAAAACTAAATAGCAAAATGGTATCAAATCAAATGATCTAAGTAAAAATGAAATATAAATATAATAGTTTCAGCATGCAACCAACTTTAACGCCTAATTCAAATCAACTTCATTAAATTCTCAGATAAAATCTGCAATAAAACTTTATGAAATCGCCAATCCACTAGTTGAGCGCATTTCGTAGCAGCTAGTAATTGACCTCAATTCCGGAAAAAGCTCTGCATAAGAAATTCACATAAAAGAAAAAATTATAACTATATGATGAAATTATTTCCTCCATGACTAGAATAGATTGGGATATCAAAAAAGCACATTGAATTTTTAAAGACAAGCATATTGAAAAATTGATGTAAAGCATCAAGTAGAGAGGATAATTTTTTCTCTTTGAAAGAAAAGAATAGAGAAAAGGGATGTCTTGTAATTTTTCTAACTTACCCATTTTCGTTTATTTGTGTCAACTACACTAGTTTCAGTCTTCTTGATCATCTTAGCCTGAGAAGAAAAATTAAGCTAAATACTTAAATATTTACAAAATTCAAAACATAATAAATCATAGCATACATAGTACGCCTATTTTTCCCATAAAGAAAATCAAAACGAAATTATAAGATTGTTTCAATAACAAATATTGCTTCAACAACAAATACTTGATCAAGATTACCGATGAATAACTTTGATATAGTGTAGCAATATGAAAAATTCATATATTAGAATACACAAAAAAACAATCAGTTAAAATGCAACTTAATTACTCAATTATGATGTTCATCTATAAGTTACAGAACTACTAAGGTTGAACTTCAATACCAACAGTTTACATGACGTAGTGATTAATAGTTGGTCGATTAATCCCAAATAGAAACAAGAAATAGAAACAAGAAAAGGAATCAGCCGATCCCGAAATCATATGAATTTTATGATTTAAACAAATTGAAATAAAAATCAAAACTTTATTTCCTCTAACCTTTTTTGTGTGAACAAATGAAATGGGTGATAACGGTTGTTGACGATCTTCGATTGAGTTATCAGAAATCTATCACAAAAAAAAATTCTAATTAAAAATAACTAAGTTATCAACTAACAAAAGTAATTTTTGTGAACACCACAATTATTTACCTGTCCTGATTTTGTATTTACATCAATAGTAATACACAAAGACTCTAGATATGCTTGTACACCTGCCTTTACTTTATCTGTTATAATTACTTCCATGTCTATTTTTGCTTCCGATAATTTTCTCTCCACTGCTTCCTTATCCTTTTTTGCTTCCTCTTTTGCTTCAGACAACTTTTTATCCATAGCTTTCATTTCTTTTTGTGCTTCAGCCAACTTTTCCGCCATCTCAATTTTCATAGCTGAAGTAGCTTTTTGAACTTCCAACTCAACCCGTGCATCAAAATCTCTTTTTTCAGCTTGAGCTCGTTTATATACTGGACCATAAACTAAACTTGGAGCTGCTCCCTTTCCTAAAGTTCGGACAATCCCATGAGTGTCTGGTCCCATTACTTTTGAGTACACATCGTTGGGAGCACTTCCAGGGATATTTAACTCGGGATACACCTCAGCGATATCATCCATTTGTTTCTTTTTGAAAGAAAAGTCAAGCAATGAAAAGTTAAAGAAAATTGCAATAGAATAAAAATACCAAAATACTTATAAAGAATCAGAAGTGTATTCTCTCTCGTGTGAGTTTTTCTGAATACCTCAATACGGGTTGGCTTTACACCACTATTCTTCTTTGTCATCTATTTCAATAGTAAGAGAATGTCGTAAAATATTCAAAACATGTACCAATTAATAAAAAAAATTATAGAATAAAGAGTGTGATTATGTTATACCTCATCTATAATTTGAGCATGACTTTTTCTTCCTGATGTGTGTGGCATAGTCAACTTTTTTCGACTTTCTTTGTTTCTCTTGCTCTTTTCCTAGAGAATTTTAACACAATAATACGTAATAGAACAATACACTTAATAATATAATTTGATTAGCTAAAAGGTTCCAGCATAGCCAGAACGATAAAAAGAGAGAAATAACAATCCAAGTGAAATCTCCAACTGCTCAGTCTAGGAGTCCTGAGAACTTGAAGAAGCTTGGCCAATTAAACTATTTCATGTTATTTTCTTAACTTTAAAAATTTGCATTTTGTTCTTCTTTGTTTGTGCAGAGACAACATGTTATTGAGCAAGAACTAGCAAAAGTGCAGGAGGAGATCCCATAGTATAAGAAAAGTGTCAGGATGCAGAAGATGCAAAGTTGCTAGTTCTGAAAGAGCTAGATAGCACTAAGAGACTTATAGAAGAGTTGAAACTCAACCTAGAGAGAGCACAAACGGAAGAGCAACAAGAAAGACATAATTTAGAACCTTCTAAGCTCAGGGTGTAAGAGATGTAGCGGGGGATTGCTGTTGACGCTAGTATTGCAGCCAAAGCACAGAGTGGAAGTAGAGGATGAGGAGCAGCACAAGTGCTACTCTTACGTCGAAAGTTTTTCCACCTTTCCTTTCATTCTCTTATATATAACCTCCATTTTGAATCATTAACTTCCAACTCTCACCAAGTCAATTTGAGGAACTTGATTCCTACTTAATTTTCTCTTAACACTTTATAAGGCAGCTCTATATTCTGGATTATCTCCCTGTTTCCATAAGTTTCTCATTTTCAATAAATTGCTGGTCTAATTTGCTATCATTGTCATCATGGATTACTAGGCCAGTCAGTTGCTTATAGAGAAAATTTGGCTACTTTCGATGTAAAGAGAAAAAGATAAGTATCTTTGTTGACTACAGAAGTGTTGTTCACATGGCAAGGAGTTATGGGCCTTACTTTGATCCTGAATATGAGACTTTAAGTATCAGAATAAATCCTCCAAGGGTGTCTGTGGATAATGCGAGTAGTAAGGATTGCACTCTAGTGAAGGTTGACAGTATCAACAAGCCTGGAATACTGCTGGAAGTGGTGCAGATCCTGACAGACCTTGATTTTGTAATTACCAAAGCCTACATATCCTCTAATGATGGTTGGTTCATGGATGTTTTTCATATTACCGATCAACATGGCAATAAGGTTACAGACAACAATACTATTGGTCATATAGAAAAGGCTCTAGGATCAGAAGGTTACACATCAGGCATATTGAAACTAGGCCAGGTAAAAAGGTAGGAGAGAGCTCTGTGGGTGATTACACCACAACTGAGCTGATAGGTAGGGATCGTCCAGGTCTTTTATTAGAAATTTCTATTGTTCTAGCCAATCTTCATTTTAATGTCACTGCTGCTGAGGTTTGGAATCATAATAGGCGCATAGCATGTGTCCTTTATATCAATGATAATTGTTCATCCCTTGATGAGGATGAAGAATCTAGATTGTGTGTCATGGAAGAGCAACTCAATAATATTCTTCGTGGACGTGAGGATGATGAGAGTGGGACTCATGCTACTTTCTCAGTTGGTAGTACTCATATTGTGTTTTTTACCCTTATTGACTGTTAGATCATTATCTATCCAAGAGATTAACACATAAAACAAGATTATATTATACTAGTAAATTATGAATTTTGTACTCTTGAAGTGTAATTAAAAAACAAATTAGCATCCACGGCAAAGAACTAATTAGTCCAAATCACAATATTTGTTAAGGCAAACTGATAAAAACTAGTTCTAAAACTTTTTCCATATTCAAGAAAATATATATACTAGGATCTCTAGAGAAATATATAGATCATTAATTGCCTACATATACAATATTTCTCTTTGTTGAAAGTTTCTGTTTCATCTTTACATTATGTCTGCATTACTTGATATGAAGTTGCTAGTTCTTGTTTTGGCGATTCTTGGAATATGCGCGTCTCAAACTAAAGCGTGTACGCTTCCTGAAGAATCCATGATGAAAAAATACAAGCGATGGATGATTCAATATGGACATGTATACAGAACCAACGCTGAAAAAGAGAGTCGTTTCAAGATATTTAAGGAGAATGTAGAGCTTATCAAAGATTTCAATGATGCAGTAAACCAACCTTATAAGTTGGGAATCAATGCATTTGCAGATTTAACTAACGAGGAATTTAGAGCTGCGCGAAATGGTTTGAAGATTCCATTTTGTGAACCGAAAATTACCTCATTCAAATACGAAAATGTTACTGCAGTTCCAACAACTATGGATTGGAGAACTAAAGGTGCAGTCACACCTATCAAAGATCAAGGACAATGTGGTAAGTCTTTCACCTTAAAACACTCGATCTAAGTTATACACGCTGACGGTGTAAAGATTCTTCACGTTATCCATGTATTTGGAATGGATACAATTAAAGCGTGCTTGTAATAAGAAGTTACTAGTAGTAATTAGTTTATACATGACCTTCAGTGTATATAAGTAAAACTCTTAGCTTCTTGAAGGGCTTACTATTGGTTTTCATGTTCTACTTTTCTATTACAAATAGGGAGTTGTTGGACATTTTCTACGATAGCAGCGACAGAAGGGATCACCAAACTCTCGACAGGAAATTTGATCTCGCTATCAGAACAAGAGCTAGTGGACTGTGACAGAACGCGTGATGATCAAGGATGTGAAGGTGGTTACATGGAGGACACGTTTGAATTCATAGTGAAAAAAAAAAAGGAAAAACCAAAACTAGCCTCCAAAGAAAAAATCAGCTAAGCTGAAACTCAAAGAATTAAAGCTCAACATGGAGAAAGCAACAACTGAAGTAGAATGCTTGAAAGTAGAAACAATTGCTTGTAGGAAGAACTGTAAAAGAAAAAACCAGAACTAGCTTCTCTACAATAGAGAGAATGAATGGCAGCAATTGCTGTTGCATCTCTTGAAGTTGAGTTGACTAGGACAAAGTTAGAGATTTCACGACTTTGAGGAGAATAAAGAATCAAAAGCTTCTGAACATGCACCAGAGGCAGCAGTACCTCATCAAACCTCAAGTCCAAAAGAAAATGTACAAACAAGAAATAGTGAAACTGATTCATCTCCAGATGTGAAGGTCGCAAAGAAAAAGAAAAAGTCCGTATTTCCGCGCATCTTAATGTTTCTGGGAAGAAAGATGACACGGGACAAGGCAAGATGATCATCTATGCTCTCATCTTTCTTGGTTTGGGGCGGGTAAATTCTTGTAGAATATTTATGTATATGCTAAGGAATTTTTATGTACAGTACTAAAATAATTCTCACTTTCTGGATGGCAGATTATAGAGGGCAGTAAGTTTCTCATAGGTTTGGCTCTTTCCATAAGCCTTTGTGTATTAAAGTTGTTTACGGCTTCAAATGTATTCTCCTCTTGGTTAAAGCTGCCTATATTATTTTTTCAGTAACAAAGTTGTACATGTTCACGTCTAAGAACTAAAAAAATACTTTTCAAAATTCTTACACAACAAAGAATTAGACCTTCATAATATCAAACGAAATAAAAAGCACATAATAACCTGCAAGTCAATGTTCTTCCAATAGTGTTGCCTTTGTTGTGTACTCAAAACTGCAAATCAATAGCAAACGTTCGGTAAATATATAAAATAGATGATGGTTATTCATATGGAACTGCATAATCTGTGAAAACAACATAAGAAGTACTTCAAAAACTCTAAATCTTATCCTAAAACACAATTTGTGTAACTATCTATCTACATGTCACTAAATTGATTTTCTGTAGCAATCTCTATTTCCTCAATATATTGGTAACAAATCTCAGATTAGTCAAGACCTATATTAGAGTACCTAATAGATTCCCATCAACCACAGACAAAAGAGCTTTGGAGAAAATATTAAAGATAATGTAGGAAACTGCAGTTATACTTGACAAAAGAAATTGCAATAGTAGGAATTGAAAGGACGAAGCCCTAAAACCTGAACTGAAAGGAGGGAAACCAAAATCTTACCGCCATTTTTTTTCCTCCATATCTGCAATACTCCTATTTTTATCGCTCCACATCTACAATACTACCATTTTTATCGCTCGCACAATTCCATATTTTTATAACTTTGATTTGTGAAAAAAAAATATGAGTGAGTGGCGACCAATTTTAACACAAATGGACTGATTTGAGATAAAAAAAATGAGCCAATTTGAGCCATTGACAGCATTTGGTTCTTGCCCATAGCCGTGAGACTCATATGGTTCTTCTCGTCAAATGGGTCAAATTGAAGATAGTATATGTTAAGTCACAGATGTAATATTTTAACCATACCATTTTTTTTAAATCAAATTTTTGTTCGGCCGAGTGGCCATTTTATTTAATCACTCCAAAATACATACATATCCAGCGCTAAGGCCATTTTATTTAATCACTCCAAAATACATACTTACCAAATTCAAAAGTAGTAAAAAAATTATAAGTATCATTTAATAATTATACAAATACTTGATATCGAGGGGGCATGCATATAATATATATTATTTTTTGTCTTTATTTACGTGACACAAATATGATTTAGACAATCAATCATATTTTTTATATATTTTAGATATCTAAGATGTTAACTATTGTAATTTTTAAATAATATATGTTAATCTCCTGACCAAACTTTTATGGTATTGTTAATCAATTATATTTTTAAAATAATTTAAGTTTTTAATTATTGTAATTTATAATATTTTTTCTTCTATTTCAATCAAAGTGGCACTGCTATAACTTCTTGTCCAAATATTTTACATCTTTTAGATTTTTTAAGTTGTTAATTATTATAATTTATAGTATTTTTTATGATTTTTCTTGAAATATATAACAAATTAAGAAAATAAGATAAATAAATTAAAGTGGAGGATAAATGACCAATGAAATTGTGTCAAAGTAGGGTCAACATATCTTCTTTGGCTCTTGTTCATTGGCCCTTTGCCCTTTATCATATAGTAAAATTTACATTAAAAAAGTTTTATATATAATAAAGGAGAATAGTCTAACATTAGGTTATGTCAAACGTGACATCTTGGGAACTAGTATTGTACAATAAAAAAGTATTTTGCATATTATTTATTAATCGAAAAAAGGGTCAAAAATACCTCTAAACTATTTGAAATGGAGCAAAAATACTCTTTGTTAATTTTTGGATCGAAAATACTCTTCTGTTAAATTTTTAGCTCAATATAATAACCCCTTCTCTAACAAAATGGCACCAAGCATGTCGTGTGGACAAAAAAATATCACTTGAACAATCCACGTCAGCATCCACGTGAAAAATTCCCTCATTTTTATTTAAAATTCTTTCAAAAAAGCCCAATTTAATAGTAGGTGGTTTAATCAAGAAAAAGAAAAGAAGTAACTTTCACTAGAAAATTCTACAAGACGTGATTTCGAGCAAAATCAAAAACCTAAAAGCAATGAATAAAAGAAAGTGAAATTACCATAGCGAGTAATTTCGATATTGGTTGAAGATCACTCTTCCTCAATATCCAACAGCTAAAAATAACTAAATTTGACCAAAATGTCATTTCAAAATAATAGAAAAAAATAGAAAAAAATATGAAAAATATCATCTCCTAAAATATGTAAATAATTGATCCAAATAATATAAATAATAATATTAAAAAATAAATATTTATGATCAATATAATTGAGGAAATCAAAACAAATGTAGAATGCTTATCTAAAAGATATCTTCCCTAAAACAAATAATAATATCAAATAAAAATAAATATTTAAAATTTTGTTACAATTGAATAAATTCAGAAAGTACTACAAGAAAATTCAATTAAGAGAAAAAACTATTTTAATCAAGTAACTTATATGCATAAAAATTTATGACCAAAGAGTCATTTCGAAAAATAATATTATGAAAAAATGACATTCCTTAAAATATGTAAATAGTTAACTTAAATAGTATAAATAATAATATTATAAAAATAATTATTTATCATTTCATTAAAATTGAGAAAATCAAAAACGTATTACAAGAAACATCACTAAGAAAGATCAATTAGTAAATAATCAATCAAGCAATTTATATGAAAAATATTATTATATCCAAAGAATAATTCAAAATATCATGAAAAATACGTCATCCCCAAATATCTAAACAATTAATTTAAATAATATAAATAATAAAACTTTAAAAGAATATTTATGTTTCACTATAATTAAGTGAATCAAGAAAGTGTTTTACATGCATAAAAATGAAAACTTTCATCTTCATATTTAGAGAATTCATATAAACAAAGAGTAAATATGCTATTCGAAATTGAAAAGTAGAATATGCAATTTTTTATGATCTTTTTAGATTTTCTTGAGAGGGGCATTGCCACACATATTATAGATTAATATAGATTACAATATATTATCTAATATTGACCTGCATCGAGATAGTACTAATTCTAGTATATTATTAAAAAATAAATTATTATTTTGGGTTAGCCAAATTTGTTTTAACTCATTTTCTAGCCAAACTTAGCTTAATCATCTCGATTTGAGCAAAATATTTGGCCAAATATGATGGAGTGTTTATTGATTTTTGAACATATCCAAGTATCATTCAACTTGCTCATTGACAACCTTCTTTTTTAGTAAGCATTAAAATGTATTTGTTTGAAAAATATTTACTTTTGTATGTAATTAAATTATTTCGAGATCATATAACAGTCCTAGGATCATACTCTCTAGACCAGTTATCCTATATGAGAGGTGTCATCATAAGGTAATTTTGGTTTAAATCGTACTGTATTTCGGAGAAAAACTAAAACCTTTGCCAATAAATAGTGATGAATAACTTAAAAAGATTTTCAAAATTAGGAGTAGATATCGGTAATTAGCGATTAACAATATGTTTTAACGATAATTTTGTCAATTTTCGCTAAAAATAACATTTGCAATAAATATCTAATTTATCCATCATTTATATCCAATGGCATTATTTTCGCATCATTTTCGGTAAATGTCGCTGAAATCAATGACATTTATAGCAAACGTCAAATATATTCAACGTTTGCGTCAAATGTCACTATTTTATCGACATTTTTGATAAATATCGCTAAAATCAACGACAGTTACAGAAAACGTCAAAAATATTCGACGTTTGCATCAAATATCACTATTTTATCGATATTTTTACTAAATATCACTAAAATCAATGACATTTGCAACAAATGTCCTTATTTTTATTGACATTTTGGATTAAATATCGTTGCTTTTATGACATTTGATTTCAAATGTCGTCGTTTTTATGACACATGTTATCAAATGTCATTGTTTTGCGACAATTGGTCATAAACATCAAGAAATTCTTTATTTTCCGACATTTATTTCAAATGTCGCCAAATAAGTATCGTCGTATCTCCACTTTGTTGAAGTGAGTAAATGCGAAACAACGATAAAGGAGCACTCAATAGTAACAAAACTAAGCGTCATTAGTGTGTCATTTTGGTTGTGCAGTTGAACTGGTGACAACCACAACTCCTTCAGTTTTTCATATGTATAGAACTGCTAATCAAAATAGTACTTCTAAGATAGAGAGAATAATAATGTAAAATTAAAGAGCAATATAATTCTAAAAAAATAAATGAAACTATGATGAAAGAAAATATACAACAATGAATATTCTGCTCCGTATTTCTCTTGAAAAACGCACAGAAATAGATTGCTAAAGTTAAAACTTGCCTTAATGATTGAATGGGGAATATTCCTCTAGACTACAGCTACAATGAACCTTTTGGTCTGCATTTCTCTCTAAAAATGCACAGAAACAAATCGCTAAAATCAAAACTTGCCTTAATGATTAAGTGGTGAATATTCCTCTAAAGTACAGCTCTTCATCTCGCATATAGTGAAGGTAAACCACCACTTCTTATAATCTCAATAAAGTCATTCCTGCGGATGCAAAAATGAGAAAGCAAGATGGTTTCAGTAGGCAATAATAGTACTCCTATGTTTAGTGTATTGAGTTAAAGCAGCAAATAATGATAACAAAACTTCAAGTAGGGATAACACTCAACTGGTTTATTCTGTTCCCTATTTCTCCATCAATGTCAAATTTATTTTATATTTTTAATGTAGTATATTGATATAAGATGTGCCTTTTTTGGATGTATTGTGGAAATCATTTAGTCACATAGGATGTAAAGTTAATCAAAAGCTTTAGAGATGATTTCATTACACACTATATTAAATGTAGATTGATCATCATCATCATCGGTTGTAGGTGGTCGAACTAATATTTTTATGTTGTCTGAACTTTACGCCCTCAATAGAGTGATGTACAATTGGCCATGAGAAAAGACAGGCTCATGTAAATAAAGTCCAACATAATCTAATGTTTATCCTTGAGCTTTATTTATTGTCATAGTAAAATATAATCGTATTAAAAATTGTGTTCTTTTAAATGGGATGGGTAATTTTTCATCATCTGAAGATAATAGTGATATTCTTGGTATAAATACATGTGTATTTTAAAAATCACCATTGACAATTTTAGTATTTATAACACGCATCTTAAAATCGCAACATATTAGATGCGTACCATTGCATAGACCTTCACAAGGATTTAAATTTCTCAATAACATAGTAGGACAATTATCTTTCAAGGTTAATTTGTAAGGAGGTAGACCAGGAGGGTTTAGTGAATGTAAGAAATCCTCAAACTCATTTTGATCACTCTGTTCAATAGTTTCATCAATTGCAACAAATGTCTTAGCATCTTTAGGAAGTTGAGCTATGAGTCTAGCATTTAACTCATCAACAAAGTCATTTTTTTATTGTTAAAATAACATGGAAAGTTAAAAAAGTTGAATCTTGAAAAGAAGTATGAAAATTAGGATATATTATTTTAAATAGAAGATCTAAAGATTTTTTTTCAGTGGTATATGAAACAACGAAACATCTTAGGATAATTATTTTATCATTCATGTTTGTTTTCTCTTGTTCATTTCCTATCCGCATCAGATATTTACAGAAAGAAGGATCAGTTTTAGCACGCATATTCTCTGATAATCGAAGTTTTTCAAGTTGGTTCCATATTTGTGAATTCAAAATGCTTTCTCGAATGAAGTCTTTTTTTTTGCCACTTCAAACTACGAAAAGAGTTTGTCTAAAATCTTCTGCAAGCACGATAATTTTTGCACCAAATAATATATTTGAATTCATTATATCTTTTAAAAGAGAATCAAATGCTTCACTCATATTCTTTTTTGTCATTGATACTTCATCCCATACTATTAATTTTGCATCACGAATCAAAGATGATAGTGAGCTTTGCTTGTTGATATTGCAAGAGAATTATTCGTCAATATTTATTGGAATCTTAAATCGTGAACGTGCTATTCTTCCTCCTGGAAGGATTGAAGCAGCAACGCCAGAAGTTGTTGGTGCTAATGCTATAAATCCTTTAGATCTGACAGTTGCTAATAAGGCATGATATAAGAATATCTTACCACTTTCACCAGGACCGTCTATGAAAAATGCTCCTGGTTTATTTGTTAATATTCTTTGAAGGATTATGTCACATGTTTTTTTTGTTCTATATTTAATTTTTGATGTTATAATAATTCTTCATCACTCACAATGATTTTTCTTTCGAAGTACATTTTTTTTGCTTCTTTTGTTATTTTTGAAAACGTTATAGTTTCTAAAACAATGTTGAACTCATTAATATCTCGTCCCATAGAATGTAATATATCATTAATATTGTTTAAGACAGCAAAATGTATATCTCTTTGCAAAATGTTTTATAGATTTTTAAAGTCTTCGGACATTGAATCTTTAAATTGTTCCCATAAATTTTTCGGATTGTCAGAATCAATATACTAATATTGTAGCAAATAACCGTCATAAACTATAAGGCATTTGATAGCACGTAGACTCTAACATACATTCAATCAAATTACTATCACAATGCAATAAGCCTTTTTTTAATGTCTTGCAATGTACACTATTTACTTTCAGAAGATCATCATAAGATTTTGGGGCTTTGACATTCATTAGTAATAATTAAAGATAATATCTTTATCTTTCGATTGGATAAGTTGTTACAACACGATCAATAACTTTGCCTTGTATTCGTTTGGTCCACATTCTGTAAGTAGGTGATCATACAAAGTATTGTGAAAAATCTTTATATAACAAATTAAGCTCTTTAGCATCTTTATTTGTTGTGTTCATCATGAAAAATCCTGTCAACATCGTCTTTTTAATCATAGAATTTTTCACAATGCTATTAATATTGTCGGTTTTTTAAAAGAGATAAATTATTGTCCTTCAAGATGTAGTTGAAGGTGGTAGACACTTGCACTCATTTCATTAATAGGGAAGGCATATAAATGCCACATAGCTTCTGGTGGTGATACCCATCTGGCAGATTGAAACTCTTTTATTTTATCTAATTTAATATTTATATTATTTTCATATACATGAAATGAAATTTTATCATATCCTTTACAAATGTATTTGTATATATATTTAACAACTTTAATATCAGAGCAAACTTCAATGTTTATATGACAATTGTATTCACATAGTATATAAGGATTGTAAGCAACAACCCATGAATTATCTAGAAATTATTTCCTAACTTTCACAAGTTTACCTGTATTTTGTCTTCTATAAATTGGGTATGAATTGTTTCCTTTTATTGTTTCATTAGCAAAAGTTTTGGGATACTGAAATTTGTACTCTCCTTTTTTCTTCATACATGAGTTTGTGCGATTCAAATGCCCACAGGGACCATGCATCATATGTTTAATAACAAGTTCATACAAGTAAGGATAAACATCAGGATCAGGTATTTTAGCAGAAACAAATTTATCATATGCTTCAGGTGTTAGTAATTGATAATCACCGGTAAGTATTATAAAAAAAATGAGCATGTGGAAGATCTCGTTTTTTAAATTCTATAGTGTACATAAAAGCAGCAATTTTTCCAAATATGTGTTGTTTTAGTATATCTGTCTTTATTTCTTCTATTTTTGCTTTGAACACACGACTAATCAAATCAGGTCTATTTTGAGCTTCATGTATTGACAGTAAATGTTTTTTTTATTTCTGGCCAAGAAGGATTGCAAGTCATAGTAAGAAATATATCAGGTTTTTCAAAATGTTGAACTAACGCAATAGCATCCATGTAACGACGATGCATATCTCTCGAACAACCGGTAAAACTTGCTGGGAGAAATTATTTTTTTCCTATCAATTCGAAATAAATCTTGATTAAAAGATGCAAAGTCTAATCTTTGTGTTTCAACCTTTATAAATTCATCAACTGAGTATGGCTGAAATAATCTACCTGCGAGTAAAACTCTATTTTCTTCGTCGTCTTGCATTTAAAGTTGATAACAATAGTATTTACAAGAAGAAATAGTATATTTTTTTTCAATTTCCTTTTTGTAGAATGTCGGCTTTCATATCAAGTAGCCCATCAATTGAACACATGTTAGATAAGCTTGGAAGATGCTCATTTTCATAGTAAGGTTTTTTTCATTTTATCAATTAATTTTCAGAAAGTATAACCTTTTGAATACCGCAATGCCATCCATTTTTTCCATACGAAAATAAACAAGATATTGCAAAGAATCATAACAACCATAATAATAATTAATTATTTGGCTTTTGTTACTATGAGTATAAATTCGGATATAAGGTGCCGAATTATTGTTATTTGTTTCATCATTTAACCACAATCCTGCCAGTTCAGATACAGTCGGTAGGTTATATACTCGCTGATCTAAACCAGATCCACATCTCAATGCAATATAAAAATTTGATAATTCAGGAATATGAAGAAGAGATTTCAAAAAAATACAATAATGATTTATCTTTAAAATGTTCATTAATTTCTCAATAACTATTCCGTTTAAGCACACTTGAAGAATCCATTCGATTCAACATCTCAGTATTATCATCATATAAATACAGTTGTAAATTTCTTGATTGTTGATTTAACGGAATCAAATCATTTATGAAGTTTATAACACCCCGGAAAACGAGTCCCGGAGCATCATACGGTGCTTGAGGCTACGAGTAGCCCCAAGCTAACCCTTTGAGCCATTTTCATTCAATTCAACACAAATCAACGGGGTTTTCATAAATAACACTCAAATATCAACAGAGTAATCATCATCCAAGAATAAAAGAATTTCAGAAAATAACAAAATACGACTTATTAGTCAACTCCCAACATCTATACTAGTCTAACAAGCCTCTAAGAAAATCAATAAAACCAGCGAGCCATTGAGACATACCCCAACTGACTCATACTCAGTTATCAAATGTAAACAATTCCGTGAAACCAATATCAGACTTCACGTCCTTGGAATATGAGGACTCACCATTAACAGAGGATGTAGAACAGCGTGTCCGAAGAATCACTGTCGAACCTGGAACTGAGCACCTGAATCTACATTCCGAGAAAATGCAGCCCACATC
>NC_061117.1:120865310-120873277 GCF_002878395.1 Capsicum annuum
ATTATGCTACAACAAGTATGTTAGTTGCTGAACATTGCACAACAATTACTGCATTATGCTACAACAAGTACGTTGGTTGCTGAACATTACACAACAATTGCTGAATTATGCTACAACAAGTAAGTTAGTTGCTGAACGTTCCACAACAGTTGTTGAATTATGCTACAACAATTAAATTGTTGAACATTTCAAAGCAATTGTTGAATTATGTTACAACAAGTATATTGGTTGCTAAACGTTTCATAATAATTGTTGTAATCTACCTAATCTCCTAGACAGTATAACATACATTTTTTTGAATACTGAATAACAAGAACAACAATAAGATCAAACTTGTTCACAAATAATAACAATAGCAATAGAGGTGTTCACAAACAACAAAAATAATAAGATTAAATGAACTTCTATGAAGCATTTCGCTCGGAGCATGTAGTCTTTTTGTGTCCAACCCTTTTGCATATGGAACATTTATTTTTCTTGGTTGAAAATAATTCTCCGACTCCTTTTCGCCTTTTATATGACCTTCTTCCAACCTTGTCTGGTTCAACAACTAGAGGTGATATTTTTCTCTCTAAAATCTCAATTGGAACTTGCCAAGAATCTTCAGATAGAACAGGTTTAATTTTCTCCACATATGCTATAATGTATGCATCTACCGTATAATACAAAGAGGAATACTCATAAATTTGCCTCCCATAGTCTTCATCATATTGACATCGGAGCGCTGCCATAGCATGTGGGCAAGGTATTTTATCAACATCAAAGACTGCAAGATTTGCTTTGTAAATCAACTGTTGCAACAGTTTCATGACCGGTGACAATATACCTATAGTTGGCAATTTGATGGACTAATAGCTTATTTCCCAACTCAGTATTTTCTGCAATGATTATCTCCGTCGAAGGAACAAATTTGGTTCTTATATCAAGGAATATCATACATCTCTCATGAAATATCTCAGCAAATCGCTTGTTTATCGCATCAAATAAGGCAGTGATGGAAAATTCTCTTTCATCTAGAAGCACTGCATTAATTGACTCAGCAATATTTGTCGTCATAATATTATACCTATAAATGTAAGTCTCAAATTTTATTATTATAACTGTATGTCTCATTCTCAAATTTTATTATTATAACTGTATGTTTCAAGCACTTGTTGTATTTATTTCAACAGTTCTGCATTTATTCTGGAAACAAATATATAAATTGTTGAAATAAGTATAGCAACTACTGAAGGAATATAATAAATGGTGAAATATACTACTAAACTTATCAATACATTAATCAACACGTGCAGTTTTTATAAAAATTATTGTAAAAAACTGCAGCAGCTGCTGTAAAAAACTACAACAACTGTTGTAAAAAAACTGCAGCAGTTGTACTAACTAGAGTGCCCTACTAACTATCAACAATAATAATCTAGTAAACCATAGCTATTTCCAGGAAAGAATGCCCTGCTCTATAGGTGAAATCCAACACGTTCAAGATATGTGGCAGCTCCTGGAACCATATCTCTTATTTGATTGAAGTGATCATTAAACATATCTACATTGTATACTTTTACTGCCTTAAAAAAGTGGTGGACCACACTTCCATTATGAAAATCTTTTCGAATATTCTCTCCAAGGTGCCTCATGTAACAACCATAATGAGCTGAAGGGAATACAACTGAAACTATCTTTCCAATACTTAGATGTCTGTCAGAAATTATGCACAATTCAGAGGTATCAAGTACAAAGCTGCTCATTTGTTCAAAAAAATATTTGTAGGAAGCATCACATTTAGAGTCTACTACGCAAAATGCCACTGGAAAAATATGATTCTCTGCATCTTGTGCAATAGCAGACAACAACACACCACCATACCTACTCTTCAGAAATGTCCCATCAACAGGTATGACTTTTCTCATTTGCGCAAAACCAAGAATCCAAGCTCCATATGCCACAAAAAAGTACTTGAATCTACCATTTTCATCAACCGTCACTGCCGTCTTACTTCCCGTATTTGATGTCCTAAGCATATGACTGTATGCATCAATCACTCCGTATCCATGCTCATGCTTGAAAGATTGAGAATTAAAGAATTCTCACAATCTTCTTGCTTCTCATATCTTCAACTCAAAACTGTAAGTCTTCCTCCTTCGTATTTTCTTTCTTCAAATCTCAGTCTAAGTTTACTTGATTTCTATTTTTCTTTCTTCAAATTTCAATTCCTTTTTCAAATTTTAAAAAGATTCAATTTTTTATTGTTGTAATTTTACGACCATACGCATTCTTGAAATTACAAAAATATCAAATTTTCAAAATAATTTTGATCTGAAATGTTGATTTGCTCATAGTTAACCTTGCATGGATGGATTAATGTAACACCCCGTATTTCCCTAGAATAATCTAAGTCCCACTACATGAGTATTCGTATATAAAATTTTTGAAACACTCATTATTTTTCAGTTTAGAGCCTGTTATTACGTAGGAAATTCAATTAGCTTTCCAACAATATAAAATTCGACCAAATTCGATAACCGGATAAGAAGTTATGGCGATTTTAAATTTTTATCGTTAGGACCCGTCATTTTAACCCTTAGTGCATTGCGCAGAAAGTCCAAATGACAATTATCAATTTCCAGTGAGACTCCACGATGTTGGCGCATTGCAGAGCAGGCCAATTTCCAGTTTGGCAATTTCCAGTGGGCCTCCCCGATGTTGGCACGTCACAGAAATGGCCAAATTGGCATTCCAAAGGTTTACCACGATAGCTTCGCATCACGATGTTTGTCCAGGTCCCAATTGTCCATTTCTAGTGGCTTGGCGCGATAGTGGTGCATCGCGCCAAGGCTAAAAATTAGGATGGTCAGTTTTCAGATTGCATTTTAAATCCGTTTAAGAGTATTTGGGTTTTTTTCCTAAGCCCTAAACTCGTCCTAAAACACTAAATTTTAGCCCTAATTGACCTAAATAATCATTCATTATTCAACTTCCTCTCAAATTAAAGATCCTCTTTCCAAGAACAAGAAACCCCAGCTCTCAAATTCAAGACCAATCCTCAGGAACTCACCCAGAACTTCAAGAAATTTATCATCCCAGGTATGTTAGATGTTCATTCAAGGATTCCTTTCATCCAAGGAGCCCAAGTAACCCATTTTAATTACCAAGTTATAATCTTTTCAAGTTATTATGTTTTAAATTATGATTTCATCCATGAATCTCCATGCACTATTGATTTTATACCATGTTACTATGAAATTATCATTACTATTCAACTCTCCATGTTTTAATATTATTATTTATTAAATTAAATAATAATTTAGTACCATTATGTTGAATTCATCCTATTTTTATAAGTTCTATGGCATTCCTATGATTGTTTTATACCATGAACTACAAGTGTTTGATAAAATGCCTACAAGAGTGATTTATTTAATAAAAGCCTTCATGTTTTGTCCATCAAGCTTTAGTGTCATTTTAATAATATTGTTTTGAGTCCTGGGGGTATTGAATACCCGAAATCCATAGCTGTTTACTTAGTCTAGTCTCAGTACATTACAAGATAGTCTTCAGAACATACTATGAGCATTATTAGAATAGTCAGATAATAGTCAGTTAAACTCAAAATAGTCTAGTATTTCAGTGTCTTTCAGTCAAGAGTAGGATTTAGCACTGAGCGAGTGTAGAGATGGCGACTTCCCCGTCAGATAGGAAGAGTCGTTAGTAGCAGTCCCTATACTCTAGAACTATATAGCCAGTGTAGGATATGAGAAGTCACCCGTCAGATTAGGCTTGACTATCTCACAGGGGTCACCCTTCAGTTCTGACTTGACACCCTTAGTCCTTTGAACATTATATCAGTTTAGTGGATCCACACAAGCCATCGTTAGTACCCGTGGCATGGTATTAACACCCTTCCAACTGGGGTTAGAGGTTGGACCCCGATTAGCTCAAATTAGGGAATGTCGGTTAAATGATACCTCCCATAGTCTCAGATATAGTCTCAATTATAGTCCCAGTTTAGTTATTCAGTCTTAGTGTTGTTTGACCAAAGCATACAAATTTCTATTATTTCAGTATTTCAGTTTATAGATTTTAACCAATTCATGTTATATGCTTGGTCATGCATCCTCAGTATTTATAAATTTTCATGCATACTCAGTAGTTACAGATTTCCACATATTTCCAGTACCTATAGATTTCATGCTCTCTATTCAGTACTCCATGCTTTACATACATAACCAGTTAATTATTACTTCTGTTCATGAAACCATGTATACCAGCCTACCTCATTTAACATACCAGTATATTTAAAATACTGATCACATACCTTTCTTTTGTGCTATAATGTATTATATCATAGGTGCTGACGCTCAGTTCCCAAACCGCACTTAGACCTTACTCCTCAGGCTATCAGCAGTACAGTAGCAGTAGTGAGTCCTCATCATTCGAGGACAGATTATTTTACTTCATATCTCTATTTCAGTAGTTAGCAGAGTTAGTTGGGGGCCTGTCCTATTAACTCATATTCAATCAGTCAGTTTTAGAGGCTTTTCAGATATTAGAGTCAGTTATCCAGTATTCATATTTTCAGTTGACATGTCAGTTTATCAGTATTTAATCAGATTCAGTCAGTTTTTCTATAAATTCATATTTCAGTATTGATTCAGTGATAAAACCTTATGGAAATATCAGATATTTTCCGCAATTATGGTATTATTATTCAGTGCTTACGACAGGTACCAGTTCATGGATTAGCTTGTAGTCCCTCGGGACTGTAAGCACCGTGTGATGCCCAGGGTGTACTCTCGGGACGTTACAATTAACAAATCTGTAATCTTTACTTAAAGCTCCTAATGAAACAATTGCTTTAATCGTAGGTAGTGGATAATATTTAATTCTATGATGCTCAAAGCTTTCTTCTTTCCTTAGTAGTTAACCTAAAACAATTCACTTGATGTTATTTATATTCTATGAAATTTGAATGAGTAGGCTAAAGATAAGATCAAGAAGTCTATGGTGGATGATAATAAGTTAGGAAAGTGCATAGAGAGTGAAATTCGGACAAACTCCAACATGTTTCTTAGCAAGAGACAAGTTTACAAAACCTACTTCATCTGCAATTTTTATTATTTGATGATTTTCTTCCCTTCTTTGTGATATATCAATCTAGACTCTTTACTTTCAGAATAAAACATTTCTTTGTTTTATATGTATTTATGCACTTCTATCCTTTGGCTGGTATGGCGATGTTCTGTAAAATTTTATATTATATTCTGGTTATTGGTCAAAATGGAAAGAAATGAACTGAAGAAGGTGGTGCCCGAGACTACGTAAAACTTTCCATTAACAGTTATCAAAGATATATTTTCTTCCAAGTAAACGAAAGCAAAGATCAAGAATGGTAGTACTATTTTCAAGAAAATCTTGAAAATATAGTCGCAGATCAAAAAATAAAACTTACTATAAAGAAAACAAAATGCATGTTTCTTTTTTACTTTTGTTGTTTTAGTTTTGTTTTTCTTAATCATTTTCACTCTTTCAACTAAAACTCAATTTCAAAAACCATTCAATAAAGCTAAAATTTCAATCCTTGTTGAATCAAGATTACATATATACCTACTAGACCAATTTCAGCTATACCAAGATTAACATATTTGATATCTGGTTCAAGTGGTGATAGTGAGAGTATAAAAAAGATATTAAAGGCATTTTACTCTCCATTGAATCAGTATGTTATACATTTAGACCTTGAAGCACCAACTGATGAGAGAAATACAGTTAGTCAAGTTTGTAAAAAGGGAATCTCTGTTTGTTGAAGTTGGGAATGTGAGAGTTGTTGTGGGATCTAATTTGGTTACTTATAAAAGACTTATTATGGTTAGTAATACACTTCATGTTGCTGCTATTTTGCTTAAACAAGGCGGTGAGTGTGATTGATTTATCAATCTTAGTGCTTCTAATTATTCTGTACTGATACAAGATTGCATGTAGTTAAAAATGGTTTCTATTTTTTTAAAGTATCTTTGCCCTTTTTTCTATGTTTGTTAATGAGTTATCCTTTTCTAAACTAAGACCATTTGTTTAATATTTCAATGTCACTTTTATATGTTGAAATTCTTGATTTTCAGATTGAATAAATAGTTAAAAACTACTTCTGTTTTTTTATGTATCTTTGCCCTTTTTGTATGTTTGTTAGTGAGTTAGACTTTTCTGAACTAGGACCATTTGTTTAATATTTCATGTTACTTCTATTTGTTGAGTTTCTTGGTTTTCAGATTGAATAAATGCGGTATATGTTAACAATGCATTTTTACATCGATGTTGAAAGTTGTGTAGTTGAAATTGTTTACATTGTTCACTACACAGATGATGATAAACAAAGAGCCTTCAGTGCAAACTTGTTCTTCCAAAAAAAGAAAACGTAATTGTTCAGCGGAGAGAGCTTCTAAAATCAAGCTGAGGCGACATGAGCGATATACACAGTTGTCGCCTGACAAAAAAGAGCAACTTTTATTGCAACGACGCGAACAAGAACTTGAATAAAAAAATACATGTCTGCCAGCTACACTCATCAGTGAAGCGTTACGCCTTTGAATAATTGTTAGATCTGGCAGATAGACAACTCTAACAATACGAGAGCCATGTTTTCTTACCCAAGAAGGTTGGATAACTCCAAAAATTGGTAATCTAAGTATTGTACTATTTGAGATTTTTATAACATATACATTGTTAATATTAAATAAGATATTTTTTTACCGCAGTAGATACATCCGACACTAACAATGCAACAACAGACTTTGACAAAGAAAAGAAAATAATTGAATACTTCTCAATCTTTGAAAGTGGTAGGTAATTATTAGTAACTTTTTCAAATTTTACCCATCAAAAGTATATGTCTTATTAAGGTGATTGCTCATTAGGTTCAACATCAAATTCCCCCGCTAAATGACATACTGCTGGATTAACTAAAGAAACAGTTCTAACAATACAAGAGTCATCTTCTGTTGCCTAAGAAGGTCGAATATCTCATAAACTTGTAATTTGAGTATTATGTTATTTATGATTTTATATGCACACAGATTGTTAGTGTTGACTATGATTTTTATTCTTCAACAGCTGCTGCATCTCGCGCAAAGAGTTCAAAAGCAGTGAAAGACTTCACAACAAAAAAAAAAATACAACTAATCACTTCTCTGTATTTGAAATTGGTTCGTAATCATTAAAATATCATTTAGTTTTAATTTATCAAAGTAGATCTCATGCTAATTGAATTGACCATTCATTAGGTTCAACATCAAATGCTTCCGTTGAACGGAATGATCCAATAATATCGGCTGTCGCAAAAAAAGTATGTCTTTTTCCAATATTTTGCTTGTGCTTGCAATTGTTCTTTGAAAAATGATATGATAAATTGTTGTAATTCATACACACAGGTTGTAGATCAAAAATAAAAAGATGTTAAAATTATAAACAATTACCCAGTAATGCAAGCATTTTAAAAGCGACACCAAACTAAAAACATTATTGAGCCAAAAGATTTGAATATGAATCCCCGAGATTTTGTTGTAGCAATGGTTCAGTTAAGTTAACATCACATCAAATGCCTAATGGACTGTTAAATCTTTACTTAGGTGATACTGAAGGATCTAAACATTTTCGTACTAATCTTAGAATTTATAATCACATATTTACATTTACCTCACTTGGAATCAATTATGACAGAGTGTTGGCTAAAATAAATGATGGTATTTATACATTCAAAGTACAAGGGCAAATGTATCACTTTGTAATACCCCGGAAAATTTTTCGTTGAAATTTTGTGCATAAACGTGTTGGGTTCTATCTTCTAGAATGAATTATAAATTTTTCCGTGCAGAATTTCTTAGATTATGACCCACCATTGCGTAGAGTATCGAATAAAATATCCAACGATATGTGGATCATCCAAAACAGACACCCGAGCGACGAGTTATGAACATTCC
>NC_061117.1:120876277-121044902 GCF_002878395.1 Capsicum annuum
ACTTATAATTTTATGTTGAAGAAGTTGGTAAACTAAAATCATTTGAAATATTATATTGATATTATTAGGAAGGTTTAAGTACTTCCCCAAAATTGAAGATTTAAAGAATTTCGTCAATTTTTGATCTTCTAAAATCTTTCTAAACTGAGAAAAAGACTTATCTAACCCAGACTTAACATTAACAGAGCTCATCAAACTTGGATACCTTTTAATCAGTGTCTCAAAGCTGTAATCCGAATACCTAGTAGGCTTGACAAGTGAGGTGTCGGGTGAAAGACTGGATGGAGAGGATTCGATAGTATGAGATGTCTCCTGCTCCAAGAAAGGTGTATCGTGCCGGTGTTTCATTCTCTGTTCATCCTCGAATACTCTATTTTCACCTTCTGCATTTTCATTACTTTTGGATGTATCATTTGAGGCATCTGCTTTAGTGAAAGAAGCATCTGCTCCACCTATTTATTCATCTTTTTCTTCCGTAAAATTCTCCAACTTTCTGCTTCCCTCTTCTTCTATAGACTTCTCTAACCTTGTACTTCCATCTTCTCCTATAGACTGCTTCAATCTTGTGCTTTCTTCTTTTTCTTCTTCTATTTGTCTCCGTTTACTAATTCGCCTCCTTGTATTTTTAGTAGTAATGACAATTGTTTCTCTTCTTTTTCTTGAAGCCATTGAATCTACACCACATGAAATAAAATAGAAATCATTGACTATTGTAACCAACAACAACAAAAAAATAGTTAACATGAATAATTAAAGTAAATCTGCAGTAAATGATAAGGATAATACTAAAAGATACTGTTAATTGGGAAATACACTTTAGACTAGACTTAAAAATCCTTCAATCTTTCTGCTACTTAAACAAGTTCTTCAATTTCCAACTCAAAATTTAGACGTTATTACATTTCAACTAGCAAAATTACAGTTAAAGAATAAGTTTTTTTGTTAGTTGGATTGATTCTTCTTGAACTCACCCAACTCAAAACTTAGGTAAACATTACACTTTTATAATAATGTTACAGCTAAAAATTTCATCTTTTTATCAATTGAATAAGATATTCAACAAATCTAAGAATTTAGGTTATTTTCAAGTTAATTGGAGTGAAAAATTAAAGATTTTAAACAAACTCAAAGGAGGGATCTTTATTAAACTTTCAATATAATCTTGATTAACCATTTCAAAAAAAAAAAAAAACCAAAAGAGGATACCACAAATCTCAAAAATCTAAACCTATTTTTTTCAAAATCAACACATTCTTATAAATGAATGAAACCCACCATATTGAGAGTAAAGAAAATAATTTTACCTTGGAGATCTAAGTTCAAAGATAGTAATGGAGATGGTGATAACAACACAAGAATACAGAGATGAGGACAGTGGTGTTGTGAGAGAAGAGAACCGAGAGAGAACTTGAGAGATTGAGATATATCGTGAGAAGTGAGAGAAAGAATTTTGAAGAAGTAATTCTGAAAAAATATACAATGACCCATGTTTATTTTTGTGTTCCTATTTTATATTTTTAAAAAGTATATTTTAACCTCGCTTTATCCTAATTACTAATTAATAACAAATTTGACTTAAATTGATCAAATTTATCAGCAATATTAATTTCAGCACTTATTTGTTACCTTAGACTCAATTTTCTCGTGAATTCATGATCCCAAACCGAAACGGCACGCCTGCCAAAATTGTCCATCTGCATATCCCAAAGGATCGTTTAAGACCAATTCCCAAAATAAGGGACGTTTGTTTTCATTTTCCTAACAAACTTTAGTGTCAAAAGTGTAATTTAGACTTTGTTTTTCCTCAACAAGGCGTATTAGGTTTCAGAGCAGGGGCGACATGGCGGCACCGGCAGAGTTGGCGGCGGGAGATGGAGGCGATGCATCAAGGACGAGAAGTGTAAGGATATATGTTGGCGGCTTAGGCGAAGTTGTGACAGCTGATGATTTGAAGAAGACATTCTCAACACCACAACTCGGGAAAGTTGAATCGATGGACATCGTTCGTACCAAAGACCGCAGCTTTGCTTACTTGGATTTACTTCCTTCTTCAGATAAATCGCTACCCAAGCTTTTCAGCACAGTATAAATTTCACTTTGAGTCTTCATACTTCGTTTGCTGTAATTGCCTTTTTTAGCTGTAAATTGCCTGTTTTCATTGCATAGATACAAGAGTTGGTGCAAATACTGTGACGTTTCTAGTATAGAATAAAAGGGCAGCCCACTGCTCTAAGCTCACACTATGTGCGGGTCTGGGGAAGGGCAGGACCACATAATCTATTGTATGCAGTCTTACCCGACATTTCTTCTGAGGTTGTTTCCACGGCTAGGATAAAATATGAATAACATGTATAAATTGGTAGCCGGGCACCTTAGTTGGAGAAGGAGATTAAGAACCATGATAAAGACTCCTAACTTATTAGCAATGTTTAGAAATTAGGGTGAAAGAATGACATAGGCATATTTATTAGAGGGAAACAACAACAACAACAACAAAAACCCAGTATATTCCCACAAAAGTGGGGTCTGGGGAGGGTAAAATGTAGGCAGTCCATACCGCTACCTCCAAAGAAGTAGAGAGACTGTTTCCGATAGACCCCCGACTCAAGATAGAGAATAGTAAATAGGAGCGTAATGAAACATGAAGCATGATGGATGGCCTAACATAAAAGGAATAAGACATAATAAAATAGAAATTAGAGCAATACGAAAATAAGGTAGATAAGTGCAATATGAGATAAGAGGTAAGCCATAGGACATCTGGAATACGACCCCCACCTAGCAGTAACATACACACACAGACCAGAGACACCCGCCACACCCAGACCCTCCTGACTAGGGGCTCCTACCTATGGACACAGTCCTAGGATTACTAACCCGGGTATACATGAGCTCTTCTCACTACTTGGTACAACCTACGCACACAACCTAGCCTTCTACCCTTAGCCGCGACCTCCACACCTTCCTATCTAGGGTCATGTCCTCAGTAAGCTGAAGCTGCTCCATGTAATGTCTAATCACTTCCCTCCAGTACTTCTTCGGCCTACCTCTCCTCCTCTTGAAGCCATCCAACGCAAGCCTCTCACACCTACGAACTAGGACCCTCCTCATCACATGCCCAAACCATCTCAACCTTCCTTCCCACATCTCGTCCTCCACCGAAGCCACTCCCACCTTCTCTCGAACAGTCTCATTCCTAACTTTATCCCTTCTAGTAAGTCCACACATCCAACACAACATTTTCATTTCCGCCACCTTCACCCTTTGAATGTGGGAGTTCTTGACTGGCCAACACTCTGCTTCATATAGCATGGTTGGACGGACTGCCACTCTATAGAATTTGCCTTTAAGCTTAAGTGGCATCTTCTTATCACACAACACTCCCGAGGCGAGCCTCCACTTCATCCAACCAGCTCCAATACGGTTAGAGACATCTTCATCAATCTCGCCATTCTCCTGAATCATAGACCCAAGATACTTAAAACTATCCCTCTTACAAACATCCTGGTAATCCAACCTCACCACCATATCGTCCTCCTGGCTCAAGTCACTAAACTTGCACTCCATATACTCCGTCTTGGACCTACTCAACCTAAACCCCTTAGATTCAAGGGTTTGCCTCCAATGCTAGTATATTTTAGAGCTTTTCTGAAGCAAGCAGCCCAACTCTTGTCACTGAGTGCAGCATCTCGTTACGTATTCATTACACTCTTCCCTTAGGTAGCCATCTGTTCGTCCTTGTAACTTACCATTAGTATCACATTCTGTCAAAATGTCTCTAGTATTAGGATAACTTAATCAATTTGCAGGAAGTGGACGAAGTCTTTCCTTTTAAAATCCACTCTAGTAGTGACATTTTGGTAATTGAAGCTATTCATTTCTTTTTGACTTTTCTTTGACATTTGTCGTGACTTTAAAGGCGGGGTTGATTGGATGAACCAACTTGAGATGTTACAATGCACCATCAGAATCCCAGGTATAGTTATAGAATAATATTTGGCACATCATAAGATACCACAACTAAGGTATTTTGTGATTCACCTCTGAATAATGAGTAGGAGGTTCTATCCTTTTTATTTAAGTTTGATTCTTTTTATGTTATCTTCTTAGTGAACTGGTACACTTAACTTTCCACATTCGGGACTAGGAATTTAATCAAAATGGCATGCCCTTGTCGCCGTCCCCAAGCGTATGATCCACTGGGAACAGCAGGGTCTTGCTTTCCTTGTAGAGGATATTTGGATTGGGTTATAAGTAGCTTTTGGCTTTTAAGCTCTTTTTTATTTTTGGAGGTGTTTGGGAGAGAGAAGAAGTGCTTTTGTTAGGCTAAAGAAGTACAAAAATAAGCTAAAAGCCAAAAGTTGGGTAATCCCTATTTATGGCTTTTAGCTTTTAGCTTATAAGGCTACTTAACAAAGGCCAATTCGAATACACCCTAGAAAAGGTCTTTGTTTGGTATGAGTGAGATCCCTTCCACTCAGGACTCCCATTCAGTTACGGATTCAAAGAAGGTAGCATTGACATTGAATGAGAATGTTTGAATCGGTAGACTGAAATGGTCTCAGGAAGCCCGTCAACTGTAGCCTAAGAACAAGTCAAAAATATGTACTTTGACAGTCACATTGGTACTTTTGGCTTGCTTACTGAAGGCTGAATCTCCTTCACTGCAGCAGTATCCTCCATGGTGATCTCCAATATTTGGAAATGTAGCGCGCCAAAGATCACTGATGTTTTAATGATTAGTGTAGGAAGGCGATAGTGTACTTGATGATTGAAGAACTTGTTTACGTGCATTAACTTCCCATTTTCTGTTGCTATTTACTGAGGATCAGTACAGTAAAAATACAAGAAAAAGAACGTAGCGAGTTAAGCTAATTCACTTATTCAAGATGTAAAGGTCTCGCGTTGTCAATTGCATACTTTAGTTTGTAGAAGATGCGTAGATTTTTTTTTTTTTTTTGAAGATAAGTAGGCTCGATGATTGGAGAAGTAACCTGATTTTTTCAAAAAAAAATTGAAGAGCTAACTTATTTTTTATAATGATAGGAAAAAGTAAGGTTTTTGTTTCAAATATATTCCTATTTTAGTGTGTTTAGCTGTCTGTAATGTTGAAAAATTGTTTCTTTAAGGATGTAGATATTTCTGCATCTGTTGCATTGCTCCTCAGTTTTAATCAGCGGCATACCATACACTTTTCTTTTTCACTTTTTATGACTAGCTAATGCCCCTACCTGTATGCACTCACAGCTATCACCTGTCATTTACTTTTTTGTCCATCCAATATTGTAAAATGATCCAAGAAATGGTGTGTTCAACCGAAAAAATGCGTAGAGATCATTCACCTATTCTGATGCAGCTGTTGGGTATTCATTGAGATGTTTAAAGCTGAATAGACATGATTTGCTTTTGCTTGACTTCACCTATATTGAACTATATTTTCTTTGTCCAAACATAAATCTTTCTTCTTTCTAGTGCCTACTATTGGCTATTGTATAAGGGTTCCCATATTTGTAATTTATGTAATAACAAACACTCTTAACAATTGCATTACCTTGATGCTTAGTGGTGCTAATCCAACCTGATCTGCAGTATAACGGATGCATGTGGAAAGGTGGGAGACTAAGACTAGAAAAGGCAAAGGAACATTTTTTTCTTCGTCTGAAACGTGAGTGGGAAGAAGATGCTGCACTTGCCACTTCTTCAACCCATCTTCCCGTTACTGCAGCTGAAATGACGAACTCCCTGAAAAGTCAGAAGAAAGGCTCCAAGTTGGATGGGTTATCAAAAAACGGCTCCAAGTTGGATGAAGCGCAGATTCGGATTTACTTCCCAAAGTTAGGAAAGGTAAAGCCTTATTTCCCTGTGCTTGGTTATGGCAAGCTTCCCTGGATACAATTATTCTTGGATTATGTATGGTGGGAAGGGTGACTGCATGGTTTAGATTTGTATGGTATCTTATTTGGAGGAACTGGTAAGCTTCTGGAAACTTCTTTTTATTATGTCAAGAATCATGCTTCTGGAATCTTTGTGCAGATAAAATCAGTGTCTCTTAGAGGAACTGGCAAACACAAATACAGTTTTCAGCGAGTGGAAGTTCCTTCTTTACCTATCCATTTTTGTGATTGTGAAGAGCACTCTGGTCCTCCGTATGCTGCCAAACCAGAATCACTTAGTAATTATGACTCTAAGGATGGTGGAATGGATGAGAAAGAGCTGAACATTATGAATTCAGTGTTGAACAGAATCTTTGAGAGGGAGAACTACTCTGAGCAAGCTCCTAGGGATTTTGAATCAACTAAGGAAGTTCGAAGCTCAAATGTTACAGTTGATCGTTTGCAGAATGACAAGAATCTCGTCAACCATGAAATGGGAGATGATGATAACCTCATTCTCAATGTGGTGGCTGGTGCAAATGATAGAACCACTATGGTAAAAGATCTAGTCCAGGAAGCAATTACAGCTGCTCAGGTTAATGAGGATTTTGTCGACCAAGAAATGGATGGCGATGATGATAACCTAATCATCAATGTGGTGGCCGGTAAAAATGATAAAACCACTATGTTCAAAGATCCAACCCAGGAAGCAATCACAGCTATTCAGGTTCATATTCTGTTAGGTGCTACTTTGCTTTACGCTTGTCTTCTTAACAAGGTATTAGTATCTTAGTTTTCTTGTTCCTTTTTGTGTGTGCCGTGTGCGCAGAATTCGTCATCCTGGAAATCACTAGTTGCTACAGATAAACAAAAGCTAGGAAGGAAGATGTCCTCAAACAGAAAGCGAAAAGCACCTTCAGAGGATGAAGATGATGAGGCACATACTTCGATATCTAAACCTGAAGCAAAGCAGAGTTTGGACGCTCTTATATGTGATAGAACAGATGTGTGTCCTACAGAATTCAAACTAGGCAGTCAATCATCAAAGAGAAGTGCCAAAGTCCCAAAGAAGTCTCCATGGAAAGATCTTGTTAGTGCGAGTAGTGGTGCTACATTCAGTGTATTGGATATTTTGCCTAGTGCTATTCCTGGTAAAGAGATGCAGTCTGGCTCTGATTGTGTTAGTGAGTCCAACTTCTCTGGCAAAGAAGATGAAGTATCAAACGACGAGAAAGTATTAGATCAGCATGAAGAGTTGGATAAAGTTGAATCTGAAGATGAAGTATCTAAAGATGAGAAAGTATCAGATCAGCATGAAGAGCTGGATAAAGTTGAATCTGAAGATGACGTATCTAACTATGAGGAAGTATCAGATCAGCATGAAGAGCTTGATAAAGTTGTATCTGAAGATGAAATATCAGAAGATGAGAAAGTATCAAATCAGCGTGAAGAGCTGGATAAAATTGTTGAAGATCCAACTGACAATTTTGATGGCATCAGAGGTGCTGCGTGGCGACAAAAATCCTCATGGATAGAATTGGTTAGTGATGCCACGAGAAGTTCGTTCAGCATTTCGCAAATTTTTCCTGGTCCAAGTCTTCCAAAACGAGATTTGCCAGTGATGGGAGAGACTGGAAAAGCACAAAAATCTAACAGCAAAGATCAAAGTGATTCCCAAGATGTTTCTACATCTCACGAAGGAACCAAAGCTGATCCCCTTAGTGCCCTTGGAACTTGCAATGGGAGTGTTGTCATAGTAGAGGAGCAGAATAATGCTCATTTCAGTAAAGAACTTCCAATGTTGGACAATTATCCGCAGAAAGGAAATATGAAGTATGAAGCCAATGCTCCAACTCCCAAAAAGGAACACCAATCTGCACCAAAACAAACATTTGTAGGAGATACTAACTACAGCGAAACTTGTTCTTTCATGAGGAGTGCTGCTTCAATGAAAGAGTGGACGAAAGCAAAAGCAGCACTAAGTGGGTCACTTAAGAAGAAGGCTGGTGAGAAAAAGTAGCGGAGACTTCAGAGTAGCTTCATGTTGCATGGACAATGCACTCCTTTTTCATTTAGTTGTGTCATTCTTGAATCTGTAGTTTCATTTAGTTGTGCCAATGCTTGGACGTGCATCCTCACGATTGGTCTCTATTTACAACATCAGCGAATCAATACCGAGATCACTTGTCTTGAATATTGTAGTCTGTTATTTTTCTTTTATGAAAGTTTTGATTTTAACGTTAAAGTTACCAACAAAAAAATATTTTTATGTTATTGTATTGTTATCTAACTTCATTATTTTTATGATAGTTTTCATCATGTCAAAACTTGTCGAAGCTTGAGTTTGTGGCACTTGTCATCTCTGAAAAAAATTACTTGTCATGGGTTCTCGACGCTGAAATTCACCTAGTTGCTAAGGTTCTTAAAGCTACTATTACCTCGGATAATGCAGCGTCGAGTAAGGACAAGGCCAATGCTATGATTTTCCTTCGTCATCATCTGAATGAAGGACTGAAGGTTGAATACCTTACAGTGAAAGATCCACTTGAATTGTGGACTGATTTGAAGGGAAGGTATGACCACCTAAAGGCCACGATACTACCTAGAGCTCGTTATGAGTGGATGAATTTACGATTTCAAGACTTTAAAACCGTTGTTGAATATAATTCTGCAGTATTCAGGATTGTTTCCCAATTGAAATTATGTGGGGAAACTATAAATGATGAGGACATGATGGAAAAAAAACACTAACTATTTTTTATGCCTCAAATATGATATTGCAGCAGCAATACCGTGAAAAGGACTTTCAGAAGTATTCTGAATTGATCTCATGCCTTCTAGTGGTTGAGCAACATAATGCCCTTTTGATGAAAAATCATGAAGCTCGTCCCACTGGAGCTGCTCCACTACCGGAAGCAAATGGGGTACAAGTACATGACCAGCCTGAAAAATGGCAAGATCGGGGTCATAATAATATGCGTGAACGTGGCAATGGCAGGGGACAATATAATAATCGTCGTGGTGGTAACCAAAGAAGGGAGAACCAAATGGGTCCCCAAAACAATCCTTCAAGAGGTAATTGTCATCGTTGTGGCATGAAAGGCCACTGTAAGAATGAATGTCGAGCGCCTAAGCATTCTGCTGGGCTTTATCAAGAATCTTGCAAAAGAAAGAAAAATGAAGGTGGGACCTCTTCTAATGCCCGAATGGAGTCATATTTGACTTTAAAAAATGATGATGAGGCAGGACCTTCACAAAAATATGATGACAATGTTGAGGCAAACTTGGTCTTGAAAGATGATGATTTTGATAGCCTTGATGATATAACTCATTTGGAAGTTGAAGACTTCTTTGGAGTACAAAATTAAATCTTGATCAAGTTATTGGGGAAAAATAATGTTCTTTTATCATGTTGTTTTTAGCATTTTTTTCATTATGTTGTTTTTATATTTCAAAAAAAAATTTAAGTATTTAAGTTTTATTGTAAAATTGTGAGATTTCACATTTCTTATCATGTAACTTTATTTTTTGAAGATACTAAATTTCTCCAATCTTCAACTGGATCCAAGATGAGTAATGGAGATATGTGTCTTCTTGATAGTGCTACAACTCACACTATACTAAGAGAAAAGAAATATTTCTCTAATTTAATTATGAAAATGGCCAATGTTAATACAATATCTGGTAGTACAAAGTTAATTGAGTGCTTTGGAAGAGCGACCTTACTACTACCCGGGGGAACAATATGGCCATTGATAATGCATTATATTGTAGTAAGTCTCAAAGAAACTTGTTAAGTTTCAAGGTTATTCGTCAAAATGACTATCACATTGAGACTGCAAATGAAGGAAAGATTGAATATCTTTATATTACTACAATAAAACATGGAGAAAAATTTGTGTATGAAAAATTACCTGCACTTTCTTTTGGATTGTATTATACAAGTATTTGTATGGTTGAATCACATACCATAGTGAATAAAAGATTTACAGATTGTAATGATTTTATCATTTGGCATGACCAGTTGGGCCATCCCGATTTTAATATGGTGCACAAAATTATTGAAAATTCACATGGGCACACTTTGAAGAATCAAAATATTCTTCAATCAAAGGAATACTCTTGTGCTTTTTGTTCTCAAGGAAAGTTGATTATTAGACCATCTGTAGCTAAGGTTGGGATTGAATTCCCTACATTTCTGGAACGTATACAGGGTGATTTATGTGGACCAATTCACCCTTCGTGTGGACCTTTCAAATATTATATGGTCTTGATAGATCATCTACAAGATGGTCACATGTGTGCTTATTATCAACTCGCAATATGGCTTTTGCGAGATTGTTGGCTCAAATAATAAGGTTAAGAGCACAATTTCCAAATTATGCAATAAAGACTATTCGTCTTGATAATGCTGGTGAGTTTACATCTCAGTCCTTTAATGATTATTGTAAGTCAACTGAAATAAAAGTTGAACATCCGGTTGCTCATATTCACACTCAAAATGGTCTAGCAGAATCATTGATCAAACGTCTGCAGTTGATAGCTAGACTGATGTTAATGAGGACAAAACTTTCTATTTTAACATGGGGCATGCTATTTTGCATGCAACAACACTTGTGCACATAAGGCCAACCAGTTATCATAATTCTCCCCATTACAGTTGGTTTTTGGTCAAGAACCAAATATCTCCCATCTTAAAATTTTTGGATATGCGGTATATGTTCCAATTGCTACACCACAACACACAAAGATGGGACCCCAAAGAAAGTTGAGAATAGATATTGGGTATGAATCTCCTTCCATTATAAAATATTTGAAACCTATGATAGGAGATTTGTTTACGATAAGATTTGTTGATTGTCATTTTGATGAATCAGTATAACCAACATTAGGGGGAGAACATAAGCAGCTGAAATATGAGATAGATTGGAATGCATTATCACTATCTCATTTGGATCCTCGGATAAATCAATGTGAGCAAGAGGTTCAAAAGATGATTTACTTGCAAAAGGTTGCAAATCAACTACCAGATGCATTTACTAACCTTCCAAGGGTTACTAAATCTTATATTCCAGCTGCGAATGCTCCAGTTCGAGCTGATGTCCCGATAGGACAACTGGTCAATGTAAATGAGTCTAAGGCACGTTTGAAACATGGTAAACCGATTGGTTCCAAGGATAAAAATCCTCAAAAAAAAAAAGAAATAAATGATCAGAATGATCACGATATAATGACAATCGTTCAAAAAGAGCCTCAAGATCTAACAAATGATAAGACCACTGAGGAGGTTAAAATACCTGAAACTAATGAGAATAAAGAAATCTCATTAAGTTATGTCTCGACGAAAAATAGGTGGAATCGAAATAATATTGTGGTTGGCAATATTTTTGCTTACAATGTTGCTACTGAAATAATGCAACAAGATGAGGATTTGGAATCAAAATCTGTTAATGAATGTAGACAGAGAAATGATTGGCCAAAATGGAAGGATGCAATTCAAGTGGAATTGACTTCACTTGAAAAACGTGAAGTTTTTGGACCAATAGTTTGTAATACCCCGCAAAATTCTCTTTCAGTCTGAGCCTTAGAGCGTATTTAGTAAAGCAAAAAATCCGAGTTAAAATATTTCAGGAATATCTTCCCAAGTATGAAATACTTTGAATCGTGTGGAATTTTCCTAATTTCTACCTTTTGTCATGTAGATCATTGAATAAGCTCTCCATCGATACCAAATTCACCCAAATCGGACACTCGGGTGAAGAGTTAGACCCATTTTAGTAAGACAGTGTGTCACCTAGCATTCTGGTGCATCGCGGAGCTAGCCAAAATGGGAGTCGTCAGATTCCAGTGGACCTCCGCGATTTCTCCGCATTGCGGTGAAGTTCCAGTTCGCAATAAGTTGCCAAAATGATCTCCACCGCGTTGCGCCACTGAGCAATTTTCCAATTGTCCAAATCCAGTGAAGGACCGCGATCCCGGCGCATCGCGCCAGGGCCAAAAATTGGGATTTTTCAGTTTAAAATCTCCAAGGGCTTTTTGGTCTTTTCACCTTATCCCCACCCTCTATATATACCCAGGTAAAGGCTTTCAGCCCTCATTTTCTCTTCTTCCACCCAAAAACTAGGATTTCCAAATTCCAAAATCCTCTCTCCTTCTTCCACAAATTCAGAGAGATCAAGAGAGAATCAAGAGAAACCAAGAAGTCTTTCGAAGGCTTTCAAGAAAAGAGTTTCCACAAGGTATGTAGATGTTGATTCTTGGGTCCTTTTCATCCAAGAAGCTCAAGTATCCTTTTCTAAATCTTAAAGAATTTATGTTTATGAATTTTAATGATTCTTGTGAGTTGAAATTGATGTTTTTACTATGGTTGAGCTGTGATTCATATTTGTTTACAAGATTATCAAGCCTTGGCCCTAGTAGGTGGTATTTATGTGGTAAATAGATTGTGTTCTTGTTGTTGATGTTGAATGATTTCTAAGATGGAATATTTACATGGTTTGTATGAATCTATGAGATTATGTGAGTTGGAAACATGTAAAATTGGTTGATTAGGGTGAGTATGTCGATGAATACACCTATGCCTAAGTTGTGAATGTAAGGTGTCCGATGAAATGTCTAAGAGACTAGAAATCAAGTATTGTAGTTAAATAGTAAGACTAGATGGATGGATGGATGGATGACATATTGTTATATACACCCCCTTTCATGGATAAGACTTTGAGAACTATGTGTATTGTGAAATGACCAAGTGAGCGAATTACTCCACAATAGTAAGAAATCCCAAAATAGGTGGTAAACCGTACATGTCTTATGGTTGTTGAAAGACCGCCGTGAGTAAGTTGAGACAATATAGTGGTAAATTTCCCCAAGTAAGTACTCTTTGATATATGACAAGCTTCCCATATATGCCAAGTGGTTAGCAAGTAAGTTAGGACATGATAGTGTGAAGTTTCCCTAAATTACGTGATATCCCTATATACAGCAAGATTGATATAGGTAAGAATTACTTGATATAAGTCCTTGTTGAATGAGGTATAATCTAATAGCATGTCTACCCTAGGCTAGTACATGATGGTGAACCGATGTTGATGATCCTTGAATGTTTGAAGTGACATTTTGGTGATTGTGATGATACATGAATTATTGTAATGATGAATGAATGCTTGAAATGATGAATGAATGATTATGTTTTACTTTTATGTTAACGAGTCCTGGGGTGTTTATACCCGACAATAGAGCTGTTGTCTAGAGCCCATGTTAGTTTCACGATAATTCCAGTCGAGCCCTGATTCTTAGAACTCAGTGAACTACAGAAACTCGATATCCTCAGATAGTTACAGAACTTGAGAAATCTCAGAAATCTCTGTTATCTCGGTATTCTCTGTATCGCTAGTAATCTAGCCTTAGTATTGTACTTAACTCAGATTTTTTAGTATTCTAGTGTTCAGTTCTGGCCTCGGTAATGACCGAGTAATCTATTCAAATTTTGTATCATCAGTCAGATACCGTGATTCAGTAGTATTCCGTCAGATACGGAACTATGTGAATTCAGCTTAACTCAGTCGAATCCTTTGAGAAATATGATCAGTGTCAGATTCAGCCCAGTTTGTGTTCAGCTGAAAGTTCAGTTCAGAGTCTTTCAGTTGGGAGTGGAAACTAGCACCGAACGAGGGAAGGGATGGAGATTCCTCCTGTCAGATAGAGAGAGGCTGGAGTCATTAGTAACAATCCCTGAACTCCAGAACTACGTAGCCAGCGCAGGATACAGGAGTCCCTGTCAGTAGAGGCTGTCACTGTCAGAGAGGTTGACTATTATATTGCCTCAGGTTGACTTTCTGCCAGGGTCATCCCGTCAGAGAGGCTTGACCAGAGAGTTAGTCCTTAACAGTGGCACGGTATTGATGCCCTTCCAGCTGGGCTCATAGGTTAGACCCCACCTGTGGTAGGTCGGGGCATGTCGGTTAAGTAATTACTTCCCACAGTTTCAGTTTTAGTATCAATCTTCAGAAATCAGGACTGTCAGATATAGTCATCTATCATTATGAGGAACTCCGATAGTTCCATTGATTCAGGGACCATCCTGACAGATAGGCTTGGTCACATATACAGTTGTTTGATATCATATTCAGAGATAAGCCGGCAGATAGGCTTGATTCACAGTCTCACATTCTATTGGGTATCCTTGTTGTAAGATTCTGATATAATCATTTTTTTTATCATTGATAATAGTTTCTGAATATCATCCGTTAGAAAGGTTGATCTCTAATCCTGTCAGTCGAAAGCAGTAAGCTCAAAATTCAGTCCTTGATGTAAGTGCATCCAGATACTCAGTTATCAGTATCAGATGAGTCAGTGATTCAGTATCTCAGTGCCAATAGTGAGTTCATTTTGCAGTAAAGTGGTATCCGAGTTTCAGTACCTAGTTGTGATAATTGTGTTTATGGTCTGTACATTCATGTATGTGTTCTCGTGCGATATTTTCATGATTGTTCAGTTTAGATATTGTGCACGCATGAGCCTTTATATTTAGCCTTACCTCGTCTACATACTTAGTACATTCTTATTTGGCACCATAGGTTCAGAGGCACAGGATCCAGAGTATCCTTAGCAGTTCAACCCAGTCAGCAGCAGTAGCAGTGGGTCCTCTTCTTTCAAGGATGAAATCTCAGTTGATTATTATTGCATCAGATTCTTTTTATATTTATTTCAGTTGACGGAGTTAGTTGGGGACCTGTCCTATCAACTCCACAGTTCAGACAGTTAGAGACTTTTCAAATGGACGTATTGGAATTTAGTTTTCAGTTTTGAGTATGTATAGATGTGTTGAACCTTATGGCTAGTTTCCGCATTTATTTTAAATTTTATGTAGTGTACAGATATAGATATCAGTAAAGGGTTAGCTTGTGGTCCTTCGGGGTTATAAGCACCGTGTGATATACTGGGATGGGATCTCGGGTCGTAACATAGTTCAAAAACCTGAAGGTGTCAAGCCAGTGGGGCACAAATGGGTTTTTATGCGAAAGCGAAATAAAAAAGGTGAAGTCGTAAGATATAAAGCACGACTTGTGGCACAAGGTTTTTTGCAAAGGTCTGGCATTGACTATGCGGAGACATATTCTCTTGTGGTGGATGGAATTACCTTCAGATATATGATAAATCTGGCAGTTCATGAAAAGATTGATATGCGCCTAATGGATGTTGTCACAGCCTATTTGTATGGCTCATTGGACAACAATATTTTTATGAAATTCCAGAGGCATTCAAAGAACCTAAAGCATATAAAAATTTGCTAGAAACTTTCTCAATAAAGCTTTAGAAATCCTTATATGGATTGAAACAATCAGGGTGGATGTGGTATAATCATCTTAGCGAATATTTTCTAAAAGAAGAGTACAAAAATGATCCTATTTGCCCTTGTGTTTTTATAAGAAGGTCTAGATTTGAATTTGCTATAATAGTTGTTTATGTTGATGACTTGAATATCATTGGCACCCTTAAAGAGCTTTCAAAAGATATTGAATGTTTGAAGAAAGACTTTGAAATGAAAGATCTGGAAAAAATAAAATTGTCTCGGCCTACAAATTGAGCATTTGACAAATGGAATTTTTGTCCATCAATCAACATAAACTGCAAAATTTTTAAAGCGATTTTACATGGATAAATCACATCCACTGAGTACCGTAATGGTTGTAAGATCGCTTGCTATAAACAAAGATCCATTTCGACCTCAAGAAAATGATGAAAAACTTCTTGATGATGGAACTCCATATCTTAGTGCAATCGGGGCACTAATGTATCTTGCCAATAATACTTGACCAGATATTAGTTTTGCGGTAAGTTTATTTGTAAGATTCAGCTCTTCCCCAACTAAAAGACATTGGAATGGTGTCAAGCATATACTCAGATATCATCGGGCAATCATTGACTTGGGATTATCTTATTCAAATGATTCCAAGGCAAAAATGATTGGTTATGCAGATGTAGGATACTTGTTCGATCCAAATAAGGCTCGATCCCAGACAGATTATTTATTTACATACGGTGGTACAGCTATATCATGGCATTCAATGAAGTAAACATTATCTGCAACTTCTTTACATAATGCGGAAATCATTCTCATTCATAAAGCGAGCCAGAAGTGTATTTGGTTGAGATCAACGACTCAACATATTCAGCAAATGTGTGGATTTCCTTTGAATAAGGATATTCCAACTACATTGTATGAAGATAATGCTGCATGTATAGCTCAGCTGAAGGGAGGTTACATTAAAGGAGACAAAACAAAATACATTTCACCAAAATTCTTTTTCACTCATGATCTTGAGAAGAAAGGTAAAATAGATGCTCAGCAAATTCATTTGGCCGATAATTTGGCAAACTTGTTCACTAAAGCATTACCAACCTCAATAGTTGAGAAACTAGTATTCAAGATTGGGATGCGTCGTCTTCGAGAAATGAAATGATGTTTGCATCAGGAGGATTAAAGTACGCGTTGCACTCTTTTTCCTTGGCCTAGGTTTTGTCCCAAATGGTTTTCCTGGCAAGGTTTTTAATGAGGTAGCAAACAATACGTATTACAAACTGCTATGTACATCTTATTTCCTTAAGAATTTTTTTACATGCATATCCAAGGGGGAGTATTGTAAATAAGTTATTGGTGGATGTTCACATACTACACATACTTCACATATTACATATACTATTGTAGCATGTAAAGAAGTCATTTTTTTTTGTGAATGTATTTTCACATACTACACATATTATACATACTCTTGCCTATAAAAGGAAGTGTATGCTACATTGTAAAACACACCAAGAAGAAGAAGAAAATAAAGTCTTTTCTTATATCTATAGGTCTCTCTCCTCTCCCTTTTTGTTTTAGTTTATTTCTGAATATTTATTTACAACACAATGCCTGTTTTCACTTTTTTGACTCACTTATTTTTAAAAATATTGCCTTAATTTATTCAGTCTTTTACTATGTTAATTAATCTAGTTAGACAAAAATTAGGATTCAAGATTCAACTATTGAAAAAAAAAACAGGGTAGACGTAATGTCACTTAGAGAAAACGAAATCATTTTTGATACAAAAAAATTTATGGATTTGATCTTCTGTATTGTCTTCAATAAAATTTTATTTTTGGAGAAGCTGAAGGTTTGAGGTGGAGAGTGGACTAATGATGTGGGTTTGCTCAGGTTAGCGGATTAGTAGTCATATTTTCTTCATGGTTGGGAAGAATAGGCTTCTGACTCTAAGCCTATCCTACCCGAAATTTGCACCTATTGATGTAGCCTCTTGTCAATACTACTAGTCTGTTCTCAAAACCCGTTGCCTTTTTACTTTACTGAAATTTTTCGCAATACTTTTTTGGACCATTTTAGCGATTATGCTTGAGATAAAACTCTTTAGATAGTGTTTTCTATTGTATAATTATTTATTGTCCGAGTTAAAGTTAGAAACACATCAGGAGATGTAGCTAATTTGCCTTCCTGAGATCTCAAATGTGATTAATTCGGTAGAGTGGATAAAGAATTATCTAAACTGTGCTTTTCTGCTTAGCCTCGCCTGTTATTGTCTTCTTCCCTACCTCTCATATCAAATGTTCCTAAGAAAACCACCTTCATTCACTCTTATATATACTCTCACACAAGTAGTTCAGTTTAACAAGACATGTGAATCTGACATAATTCTCTTCTTTGTACCTAGATGTGCTACACTTTCGACGAGGTTCTTTCGACGAGGGTTTTTCGAAAGCAGTCTCTCTACCTCTTAGAGATAGTGGTAAGATCTGCGTATACTTTATCCTCTTCATACCTCACTTTTGAAATTTTACTGAATATGTTGTTGTTGGATTTTCTTACATTAATGCATATTGAGGAATATAGCTAGAGACTGTGGTAGAGCAAAGAATCTCACCGGGTGGCGGGGTGTGTAGAAAGAAGAGGAAGTCAGAAAGATAAAGCACTTAATTTAACTTCGAAAAAGTAAGATTAAAATTTAGAAATGGATCAAAATCACCCTTCAACTATGCTAATCAATCTAGTTAAGACATGAGGAAAATAGGGTAGAAGCATTACTACAATATATAAGTGACTAGAAGCAGACAACTCTTCTTCGACGTGTCTGCTTCAAGCCTGGGGCAACTTTGAAATTTTTAAAAATATTTTATAATTGTGATGCTTAAACATGTTGTACCTGCCTGCTTTATGGCTGTATTTTTGTCATTGTTGGACAACAAAATATTTTTTACTTTTGCCCCGAGTCGAAATGTTTTACCCAATTTCTTATGTGGCCCCATTTACTTTTCCTTATTTTCCTATGCATTTATTCAGTTTTTTCTTTAATAGTATATTCTTATTATATTATATTGTTATATTATACATATATAGAAATGCAAAGAAGTAGGCACCTTTTTATTTGTGATTTTACTATATCACCTCTAATTAATTATTATATGATATTTACGTATTAGAATATTAATAATATTTAATAAAAAGATAAATGAACAATAATGATATGCCTACTTCAGCAGTTTCAACCATACGTGTTCGTTGACATGCCTGCTTGCTCCGTGATTTTACTATATCACTCCTAATTAATTATTATATGTCATTTACGTATTAGAAAATTAATAATATTTAACTAAAAAAGTAAAATGGACATTTATGACATATTTGCTTAAGCTATTTCAATCGTAATTTTACTATATCACCCCTAATTAATTATTAAACGTAATCTGAGTATAAAAAAATTAATAATATTTAATAAAAAATAAAATAGATTAATTATTATAAGTCATCTATTTATTAAAAATTAATAATATTTAATAAAACATAAAATGATAAATTAACTCTTGATGTGTAAATTAACTTGATGTCTTATATGAGACTCACTTAATTTTTTCACAAATATTTCTTATAGCAATTTTGTTATATCACTTCTAATTAGTTATTATGAGTCATTTAAGACATATCTGCTTCACTACTTCAATCGTTATATTTGATTGACTCTTACATATTAGAAATTAATCATGTTTAATAAAAAAAGTAAAATAGACATTTATGACATATATGTTTCAGTTGCTTGAACTGTAATTTTACTATAATACCCCTAATTAATTATTATGAGTCATCTAAGTATTAAAAATTAATAATATTTAATAGAAAATATAAAATAGACATAAAATGAAAAATTAACTCTTGATGTCTTAAATTAACTTGACATCTTATATGAGGTCAACTTAAATTTTTTCTACGAGCATTTTTTATAAAAATTTTGTTACATCACCTGCCACTTAAATTGAAATAGACGTAAAAATATTATAAATCACAATAATTAAGAACTTAAATTATTTTTAAAATATAATTGACTATTAACGCTGCAAAAGTTCGAACAAAGAGTGTAGCATATATTATTTAAAATTACATAAAAAAAATATTATAAATTATAATGATTAACAACTTAAAATATCTAAAAATATATTTAAAATATCATTGATTATCTAAATTCTATTTGTGTCACATAAATGGAAACAAAAAATAACATATATTGGGTCAGTGCTAGCACGAGCCCCTGGATATCTTGTTCTTACTATATAGAAGAGTGAGTGGCAGCTGTTGGAAGCAGGAAGCTGGCGGTCGACATGCTTGCTTCCAGCTGCCTGGTTGCTCGTGATTTTACTATATCACTCTTAATTCAGCTGTTTCAATCGTAGTTTTACTATATCGCCTCTAAGTAATTATTGGAGGTCATCTAAGTATTAAAAATTTAATAATATTTAATAAAAAAGGTAAAATAAACATAAAATGATAAATTAACTCCTGATGTTTTAAATTAATTTGACTCTTATATGAAAAAATTCACAAATATTTTATAGCAATTTTGCTATATCACTTCTAATTAGTTATCATGACTCATTCAGGACGTGTCAATTTGCTACTTCAATCGTGATATTTGGTTGACTCTTGAAATTATATCAGTATCGGTTAAATTGAAATAGAAAAGATATCATAAATCACAATAATTAAAAACTTAAACTACTTTTAAAATCTAAATTTACTATCAATACCATAAAAGATTAAACAAGAAGAGTATTATAAATTACGATAGCAAACAACTTAAAATAGTTAATTATAATGTCGAAAAAGTATTATAGATTAAAATATCTAACAACTTAAAAAATCTAAAAAATAATAAAAATATAATTAATTATCTAATTTTATTTATATCACATAAATTAAGATAAAAAATAACATATATTGGGCCCATGCTGGTACGGGCCTTCGATATCTAGTAGTAATAATATGTGGAGATGAATGAAAGTATTTTGATTCTTGTTAAATTACAATAATTAATAACGTAAAATATTTAAAAACATTATAAAAAATGTAATTGACTTTCAGATTTTTATCCGTGTAATATAAATTGAGACAGAACGAATAATGACATAAAAGTACTAAAAGTTATAATAATTATTTTTACCGTCCCAATTTATATGACATATTTCACTTTTCAAGATGCAAACAATGTAAGTTTGACCATGAATTTGGACATGAAATTTTCAATAATGAAATAGAATTTATATACTTGAAAACTAAATAAAAAGTACTATAAGTCACAATAATTGATTATTCAAAATATTTGAAATATATACGAAAAAGTTATGATCAAACATAGACATATTTGAATTTCGAGAAATGTAATATGCCACATAAATTGAAACAGAAAGAGTAACAACTTAAAATATTTATAAAATATATAAATAAATTAATATCCATATCGCATTAATTAGAACAAAAAAGTAATATCTTTTGGTCTCGTATTGGCACGGAGCTCTGCATCTAGTTGTTAGAATATTTTTTTATATTTAAATCTATCTATTACTTCCTCCGTTTCGAATTAGTTAGCCCTCTTTCTAAAAAATTTTGTTTCAATTTACTTGTCCAACTTATCAAATCAAGACTATTTTACACTAATTCTTCCCATTCTACCCTTAATGAGTATTAAATAATCTACACTTTTCAAAATTTTTGAAAATAACATTTTTATATTATCAATACAACTTTATGACTTGACTTTTTTCCCTTCAAGGTGTACTGCTAGTATTATTCCTATAAGATGACACGACACCACTTTTCAATAGTAATCCATTACTATTCCTATAAGATACTACTCCATATAATATTTCAAAGATACAAATACTATTTCTTCTTACTTTTCACTTGCTCCATATAATATTTCAAAAAATATGGAGATTGATATGCAAAACACATCTATTGTTAAGGAATCATTTACGAAAGTTGAAGATTCGATGAAGATTATAGTTGATGATTCAATAAAAAAAGATTGAGAATTTTGATTTGCACGTCAAAGATTGTGGGTTCAACTTAAACAAATTTCTGGTAGAAAGAGAGGAAGGATTTGAAGACGAAGAATTAGAAAAAACGTATGCAAAATGGTTGAAAATATTACTTCCTAGATTTTATTGAGCTTGGAGTATAATTTATTTATTTTAGCAAGTTCTCTATGTGAACTTATTCAAAGTTACAATCTTATGGACATGTTTTTGTTATTTTAAAAATATTATGATATTTTTAGATTACAATTGTTTGTTGATATAAACGTGATAATAGAATATAAGATTAACACAACTCATCTATTATTTGTGAGTTGTTAATAAGAGAAAGATTTCATTTTAAGGAGTAATATAATATTCACATGCTTCAAGATAGGTAATTTCAAAAGAAAAAAAAGAAAACATAAAACTAGATTCATCCTAAATAATTGAGAACATCATCTATTAGTTCTGGATCACATTTCAGTTGAATAGGAAGTTGACCTTCTTTCTCTAACATTACCTTTTTTATATGCGAAATATTGTACTTATTAGAACCTTTCGCTCGCATAATTTCTACCATGCAAGATTGTAGCGTTAGAAAAATTCGATTGATCTTCTCAGTTGGAAATAATTCATATGCCTTAATAACGGCATTAACAAGTTCATCCATAGTTTTTGGTGCCTCCTGATGTTGTAATGATTGAATAGCATTGAAAAATCCAAAATCCAACATGTTCAGATCAGGAGAATTAGGAGGTTGACATATTAAACGAATATCAAATCCATCTTGTTGTGCGACTTGCTGAAATTCTTCATCTTTATGGCGGATGTGTGGCTTGGCATTATCTTGCTGAATAAATATCAGATAACAAGAGTCCTCTTTCAGCCATATTTTCTTAATGTCAGGAATGATTTTTTCAATTAAAAATGACCTCATAACGTCTCTGTTTATTGAAGATATTGATTTTGTCTCTAGTGTGCTTGCAACTCTGTTGACACTATCTCTTTTTGCTGCCTGTTGTGTGATAAATGGATAGATACCAATTTTTCCAGAAAATAATTCATTTTCTCTAGAATCAAACCTTGGTCGGGCTGTAGCAACTAAAAACATGACTTTTTCAATATAATTTTTGCTCTTACAAGTACGCACTGGATCTTCTTTTTCTGGTAATAAATAATAACGCTGACATTTTCTTGTCATGTAAAACCACTTTTCATCAATATGAACAGTGTTATACATATCCAAAAAAAATAGATCATGCGGTATGCTCTCAGGATCTACCATTGATAAGCAAAATTGCAATCGAGTCCTTTTATTTGCTTCTGACAAAAGTGGTTTAATAGCACTTGAATGCCTTCGTATTTTTTCTCCTTCAAACGCCTAAAAAAAGTAGTTGCACTCATGTTTAATGAACAAGCTAGAGATCGAAGAGATGTACGCTTACTCAATGGAATCACCTTAAAGCCATTAGCATCAATCTGAATTTTCTTACGACCAAAACTTTTTTTCTTTTTATGTGACACGTCATTTTGTGTACCGAAATTGGATTGCTTCCAAATACGTCGAACTGTTTGCTTTGAAACTGAAAAACATGTTGCCACTATTTGTTGTGCTCCTCTTTTCAAATTTTCATCAACACTTTCCTTTAGTAGTGCTTCATATATTGCCTTATGATCATCATTGCTCAACTCTCTTTTGAACCTTGGTGGTTGTGGTACTTCATTATATGTATTGCCTTCATGTATATAATCACTTGTTTAATAATTTTTTTTCAAAAATATAACTTTACAAATGTTTGTTTATAATAATATGCATTTATAAGAGAAAGTTAAGTCTAACAACGTAGGATTTCTAAGAGCATGCATATAAAATTTATTTTGCAAAGTAGTATTTCTAAATAATTTGTTTTCTCAAGATGTGAACAACGTAATGCATGAGAAAAAAAAGAACTCAACAATTTAGAAGCAAAAAGTTATATGCATACCAACACTGATAATACTCGATTCCTCACGTATTGATTGTGGTCCTTCCTCAAATGGTGTATCTTCCTCATTTGACTCATTATTTAAATCTAACAAAAAATTACTCACCGAAGATGTCTCATCTATTGGAGTGGTTGAATCAAGATTAAGATCGGGTACATGATATGTGACGGAACAATCATCTTCAAATTCGGCGAGTATATTTAGATCTATTAGCTTCCATGAAACGTTGAGATTATATATTGTAGTCTTTTTTTTTAAACACTTCCTTATTTTAACAAATATTAGATTGAATAACCCTTTATAATATTTTTTTGGTGGGAAAGTTAAGTTCTTAGCAATTTTTTTGGCTCAAACTTTGCCTCCAAAATTTTTAAAATTTGAAGTAAAATTTAAATTTTTTAATAAAATACATTCGCCAAAAAATGCTTAGAATACTAATTCCATGTACTTCGATAATAATTTTAATGAATAAATAAGCAAGTGATTTACTAGATGTTTGCCGTAATTTTTAGGTAATTTACTGCTTTTGACATGCCTGATTAACTTTAAATTTCATTGGATAATTAATTAGAGAAAAATAAACGTATTTTGTTATAATCTCCTCTGAAGGAGAATATATTCAATGACTTATCAATGGTAGATCCTGATAATTTGGCTAATCGTATTCAAATGGTAACGAGTTAATAATTGCCTATATAAGGAAGTTGTCATTCACTTTCATTCTCAAAGTCTTAAGCTTGATTTTATATTCATCGTTTTAATTGCATGTTCATGTATGGTACATGAATCATTAAACTTCACGGTGATTATGATATCAACAAAGGTCCCAACTTGGAAGAATTCTTTCAAAAGAAGTTCTTTTAAACCTTTAGGTATTGGAAGGAGTAGACTTGCAATATTCATTTTTTTCAACTTTGTTCTGTAAACCTTTAAAGAAGAGAGTTACGATTAGCTAATTATTTACTGTTGGGCACCAAAATAAGTTGCTGAACATTTGTTCTATAGTCAATGATGCATTTTTTTTTTTAGATAGAATAAATATGGAATAGAGTGTATAAGTTTTCACTTCTCCAAAAAAAATTTAATGGTTTATTGATTTTCAATCCATGCATGCATATGCTACAATTTTCCATGATTCATTAATTATTGAGTCTTACAATATTATGAAGGGTAGAAAGGTAAAATGTAATCCTAATCATTGGATTTCTTAATGGGTGCCATAGTTGAAAGGGCCTACTAATTCAAAACGGAGGGAGTACTTATTAAAAGAAGACCAAAAGTCTTCATTTTAAAAGTTACATCGGGTTGAAAGACAAGCTATAAAATGGAGTGAAGAGCTAGAATAAGCTATTACCCACACAATTGACCATCAGAATTTTTTTACTTTTTAAATAATTTTAAGTTGATATTTGTACATGAGAATTTCAAGTACAATGTTAGTTGTATTTGTAAAAGTGAACCAAAAATAAGTTGCTTTCACTTTTTTTCATCTTTCTTATCTCACAAAAAAAATAATTAAAAAGAACTTCAGTTATATTCATGAATAAACATAATTTCAACTCTAACTCCAACTTTAATTTCAACTTTAAATATTTTAATTTTCACGGCTAAACACACACAATTTATTATTGAAAGGTCGATAGGAACTCAAATATATCGTATGGTGCTAGCGAAAAATGTATACTAATTGTGGGGTAGAAAGGAATTAAAAGAATATTTTAAGGGAAAACTAAAAGTATTGAAAAGGTTAGTACCTTATTTGTTTTATATTATTTTATTATTAATATATAAGGGAGAATGAAGAGCTCTTGTAGTAATACAAAATGATGACCAACATGGGTTGTGGTGGGTTGGGCTGCTTCACCCTTAACCAAAGGTCGAGGGTTCGATTCTGGGTATGGAGAAAACTCTGATGGGAGCGCTGCCACCTTAATGGGCCCTGCAACATGCGATCCGGATTAGTCGGAGCTCCAATGCGAGCACCGAACACCGGATGAGAAACCAAAAAAAAATACAAGATGATGTATCCCGTGCTATACGGATCCAATATTTTTTTATTTAATAATATTTCATGATTTATTGTCATTTAAACATCTCATAAATCTTTTAAACTAAGAAAAATATAAATATGTTTTTTGTATTATTAAAAAAAAGAAAGATTTTTATATATTATTTTTTTTTCATTATGTTTATTTATTTATGATTTTTGTGAGCTTTTAATAATATCTCAGAACTCTCAATCACTTTGTAATAATACTTATTAAATTTGACACTTTACATGATAATTTACTGTACATTAAATTTATTTTAACTCGATTGCTAGTATTATCATATAGGTTTTAAACTTTTATTTTATTTTTAAAGGTTGTACACCACTAAATTTAAAAATTGATCAAATTGTCCAAAAAATATATTTGTAACATAATTTTTTACTAAATTTAAAATATATAGCTATACTCTTTAGTATTTTCAATTGTTTTGAAAATTTTAGATCCTTTGTAATAGTAATTATTTATCTTTCTTACCTTTTTCTCATTTCATTTCTTTATTTATTGAAAGAATTTTTAATTATATATTTATGTATTTTGAATTTATGAAAAATTAAATTTTTAGTGAATCAGAAAAAATATCAAACTAAGTTTAATCATAGATGAAGTAGTATACTCCTATATAATGATACTTGGGCAATTTAGTTAAAAGTGACAAAAGAGTTTGAAAATGAGGTGTAAGTGACTCAAGTTTTAATAATTGAGTGTAGGTGACAATTACTTTATTAGTAATTAAGAAAGTTAGAAAAGTTTGAGAATATACCACAAGTTTTTTAATTTATACTTTGATCTAAATGTTAATCTAATATAACTAGAAACGGAGGAAAAAATATATTTTCTCTCTCTTCTCATTATTGTTGCTTTCTCTCTCTTCGCCACTTTTGTTGTTCATTGTTGCTGCTGCTTTATTCATCATCTTGTGCTTCATTATCATATTGTTCTTCTTCATTATCATCATCATCTTCTTCTTGTTTACCATTGCTGTTGTTGTTAGCGCTACTGCTGCTACTTGACCAATTTTTTAGGTCAAATCTAGTTTTGTACATCACTTTGGCATTACTTCATAGGGGACGTTGGTAAGTAAAATTATGAGTTTTAGTTCAACCTCTTATTTGGGTACACTACTATTGCTGTTTTTAAGACAACAGAAAGAACCATAAACATGAACCCAACAACTCATCTCATCTGTCGCAACAAAAGACTCATATGTTGGATTCATGTTTATGGTTCTATAATGCTTCAATATGAATCAAATAGATGGGTCATCTGTTGTAACAAAAGAGTTCTTTGTTGTAATAAAGGATTCATCTATTGACACATATTACTCACCTGTTGCAATAAAACCTGAACTTGGTTCCAACAGATGAGATATTTGTTGTAACAGGTAACAATCTGTTGTAACGGGTTCTGTATCTGTTGCAACATGTCACTCATTTGTTAGAATCAACTTCAAAGGTTTTATAGTACATCCCAACATGTGATTAATCTGTTGCAACATAGGAGTCAACTTTTTCAATAGATGACTCATCTATTGGAATCAACTTCAGGTTCTATAGTATTATAACATAAATTACCAACGGGTGATTTATCTGTTGCAACATATAACTAACCTGTTGCAACATATTATTCACCAGTTGCAACAGATTATTCATCTGTTGGGGTTCAAGTTATAGCACTATAAAATCACTATTAATTTTATTATGATGTCATTATTAACCTTTTTTAACAATTATCTTTATTTAGGTGTCACTAATGGAGAGAGCAATGACAAATATCTTTATTTAGGTACCACAAGATGTAATAGCAAAACTTGTGTTGTTGTTTGTTATGGACTTTGATATTTTTAACTCATTGTTGTGAACGTAAATGTTATTATTTATCATATAAAATATCTTTTTTATCAACTTGTGAAGCAATAAAAAGAGGTAAAACAGGAACTAAATACAACATATTATAAAATTATTTTCAGCGGACTACCCCTTTGTTGCAACAGATGGACATTTGCTGGAAGAACACAATACAATGCATCAAACTGGAATGTGCTCCTCCAACATATGACCAATCTGTTGCAACAGATGGATAATCTATTGGAGAAACATAATAAATTCCTGCCACAAACCTAACAGATGACCAATCTGTTTAAATAGATGGTCCATCTATTGAAAGAACGCAAAACTCTTGCTTTCTATTGGATTCAAAATTATTCCTTAAGTCCAACCGTTGATATGTTTGTTGAGAAGAAGAAATAGATAGAGTGAAAATCAAATAAGAATAAAAAGTCAAACTCGACCAAACATAAATTTTTCATTAAACAAAAACAAAATACATTAGGTAGGTAGATCCTAGATAGAAAAATAAAAATACATACGCTAAAATAAAAAATATCACCTAATTATTATTATCATTATTATTATTTTTATTATTATTATTCTTAACCGGCTAATTGTTAACCGACAGCAGCAGGGTACTCTTCAGCCTACGAATCTCTCAGAGCATCCTTGCTCTCATGGTGGCCAACTCCCTCTGGAGTTCATTAACCTGCCTCTGAAGTTTCCATATGGTGTCGCGCAGAATAACAATGTCCCAAACAGGATCAGCCATATCTAGAACAAGCATGAATTAACAAAAAATGTAAGCACAAAAGCAAAGAAAGGAGTCCGAATGTAATCCAATGTATACTACCAACTGATAGATTTACACACATAAAAAAAAACTTACCTAAACAAGAAAGAAATCTGATCTTTGGAGAGAAGTGGTTGAAGATGTAATACAAAAGATAAAATACAAGAAATAAATAAAGTAGAGTAGAATGAACGAGTATGGAGGGACCTATTTATAGAGGATTAAATCTAATGTGGTAGGTAAAAAGTCACGACTGTTTACCTTCTTCATTAAATCTAATTGGTGACATTTTGATTATTGTGAAAGTCATAATTAAATCTAACTGATGACTTTTTGATTATTGTGAAAAGTCATGTCTTTTAAGCTTTTCCATAATATGACCATTTTATTGAATTGTTGCAACTCTTGCATCCACCTGTTGTAATATATGGTCTATCTGTCGCAACAGATTAACCATCTGTTGCAATATATGGTCCATTTATCACAATAGATTAACCATATATTACAACATATGGTCCATCCATTGCAACAAACGCTCAATCCCTACCTCTAACCGTCGACATGTTGAGAATAAGGAATAGACAGAATAAAAAATAAATAAGAATTAAAAAGCCAAAGTCGACCAAACATACATAGATTTTTGAATCTATTATAGACAAATATACTATAAAAAATAAAACATACATTAGGTTCCTCCCTTAGGTAGATCCGGTATAATAAAAAAAATACATAAACTAAAAGAAAAAATATAACCTAATTATTATTAGAAAAAAATACTTTATTTTTATCCTGAACTATACACGAAATTGCTGAGACACACCTGAACTTTAGGAGGGTCCTATTACCCCCTAGACTAATTAAAATCCTATTTTTTGCAATCTTAGTGCCTACATGGCACATATATGGTACATCAATAAATCAACACACTGAAGGTCCATGTAGGCACACGTATGTGCCACGTAGGCACTAAGGTTGCCAAATATATAATTTTAATTAGTCCAGAGGGTAATAGGACCTTTCTAAAGTTCGAGTGTGTCTCAGCAATTTTGTGTATAGTGAAAAGTGAATTTTGTCTTATTATTATTATTATTATTATTATTATTATTATCAACCGACTAATTGTCATCCGACAGCAGTAGGGTCCTCCTCAGCCTTGCTCTTATGCGCCCAACTCCCATCGATGCTCATGAATCTGCCTTTCAAGTTCCCACAAGGAGTCACACATGATCACCTTATACAAATCCAGATCAGCCATATCTAGAAGTGGAGTAGACTAAAGGAGTAATGAAGGACCTATTTATATAGGATTGAATTTAAATGGGTTAGTCAAAAAGCCATGATTGTTTACATATTTATCTTTATTAAAAAATAGATTCAAATACAATATTTTATCTTTATTTTATTTTGGAAAGAAAATTGCTTTAAAATAAATCTGACAGATGGATAATCTGTTGCAAAATATATTCTATTTGTTTGGTAATTTACAATATATTAGCAATCTGTTGCAATAGATGTATATATCTATTAGATTAATTCCAACAGATAAGTCGTCTGTTGCAATAGATAAGTCATCTATTGTAATAGATGTCTATAATTATTTGATAATCTTAGCAGATGTGTCATCTATTGTAACAGGTTAGTCATTTGTTTATTCAAATTAAGTCATAGATTGGGTAGGAAAAATAAGGAGTATGTAGATAGATGGATTTAGGTAGGAAAAATAAGAAGTATGTAGATAGATGGATCCACTTTCATGTGTGGGAGTTATGTATTACTGATAAGGTCATCATGAAAACACACATAAAGTACAATGATTTTGTGAATGCAGTTTTTAATTGATTGGGCATTGATCATTCAAACAAGATCCTGCATTGTACAATTAAAGTTTGATTGGTTTGAATTAACAAGGACGAGGGACCATAAAGATGGTGTTGATACCCTGTTATGATTTAATGATGGTTGTTGCTCATGTTTATGCGTTTCAAGTTTTGGGAAGGGATTAATATTTGGTGGCATTGCAGAGATCCAATAGCAATTGGACTGACTTTAAGGGTGCATTGGACTTTTAAAAGGCCTTTGAATCCTCCCTCTACAACAAATAAGAATGGAAAACCAATAAAAATTCCCCCGGCCTAAATTTATATAGATGGATTATTCGAGAAGATGATTATAAGCCAGAAGGAGCCATAGGAGAATACCTGCGAGGAAAAGGGGAGCTGATGAAAGACTATATCATCTGAGACCTAATTGAAGAGGAAACATAAGGTAGTAAGTAAGGAACTTCTAGCGAATCTGGCCGATGAAATTGACTTAAAACATGAGAAATCTGAATCAAGTGCAAATATGAAAGTGTAACCAAAAATAAAAATCCGTCAGTTGTCTCTCTCAAAGAAAAATAATGCAGCTGGTCACTTTGTTAGGGAGCTGTGACTAGTTAGCATAGTTGGAATGATCACCTCTAGAGAAGATAACAAAATACCAAGGAAGCAGCTTTGCGGTCTTCGAGGCTTGAAATGATATATAATAAAGAAAGAAAACTTGCGCCAAGAAGTTTTGAAGTTAAAATAAGAAATCAAGCTAAGGCGGTAATTTTTGAATTTTAACTTACATCCCATGCTTTCTGTTTGTGGTTCTGATCAGGTAAATAGTAGTGAAAATAAAAAGGTATGAAGTTGGGCAGAAATCCTAGACCTTTTTGTTTTTACTGCGACTGACGTGACCAGAACCACAAACTAAAGGCCTAGGATGCAAGTGGAACTTCTAAAATTATCGTCTTGGCTTAATTCTTTATCTCAACTTCAGAAGTTCTTCGTGCAAGTTTTCATTCTTTACTGTATGTCATTTCAACCCTCGATTCCCGCAAAGCTGCTTCCTTGGTGTTCTGTTATTTTCTCTGGAGGTGATCATTTTGACCACGCTAACTAGTCGCAATTCCCTAGCAAAGTGTCCAGCTGTAGTATTTTTCTTTTGAGAGAGACGTCTGACAGATTTTCATTTTTGGTTACACTTTCGTTTTTGCACCTCATTCAGATTTCTCATGTTTTAAGTCAATTTCATTATCCTGATTCGCTACACTTTCCTTGGTACCCTGATAAGGTCTGAGATGATATAATCTTCATCAAATCCCATTTCCCTCGTAGGTATTCTCTTACCGCACCTTCTATTGTATAATCATCACCCTGAGCAACCCAACCATATAAATTTGGGCTAGGATAATAACTATATTGATTTTCGTTCTTGGTTGCAGCAGTGTGATGCTTTGGAGGCCTTTCAAAAGTCCATTGAACCCTTAAAATCAGTCCAATCACTATTGAATCTTTTTACAATGCCACCAAAACTTGATATCTTCACCAAAATTGAAACATAAACATTTACAAAACCATTGTTAAACCATAACAGGATATTGACACCACCTACAAGGTCCCTCGGCCTTATCAGTCTAGATCTATCAGACTTAACTGTAAAATTGCAAATATCTTATTTGAATGATCAATGCCTAATTGGTAAAAAACTCCATTCACAAAATTGGTGTACTCTATGTGTGTTTGCACGATAACATAATTAATAATACATACCACCCACATATGAAGTGGTTTTATCTGTAAGCAGCCTATTCCTCTGAACCCATCTTTACTCTAGCCTTTTATGTTGGTCGGGCAAAAGTTGATCCACTTTCAATTATTTTATCTGCAAACAAGAGAAAAACAAATGATGTCAAACAAGAGAAGAGCAAAAACAACATTACAATTGATGTCTGCATAATTTTTAAGGGTAACAAAAAATTGAATGAATACAACACATTACAACAAGCGTTCCAATAGATAACCCGTCTTTTGCAATAGATTCTGCATCTATTCAATAGATGAGTAATCTATTACAACAGCCAACACATCTATGGAAACATATGGCTGACATGTTGCAATAGATGGGTCATCTGTTGGAATAAATCAAACCAACCTTGCTACTGGTTTGATTTTTTTCAACAGTTGCTCCGTCTGTTCCAATAGTTGATTCATCAGTTGCAATAGTTAGGGAATTTGTTGCAACACCAATAACCAAAAAAACAACACCATATATTCCGACACCATCAACAACACAAGCACCACATGTTCCAACAACACCAACACTACATGTTCCAATAACACCAACACCAGCATCGACAATGAAGAAATAAACAAAATACAAAAAAAAATGATACTTCCAATAAGGCTTTTTAAGTTCTTCCAACAGATGATTTTTTTTTTGGATATTTTAATAAAAACAACGATTCGTTCATTCAAGACTTAAAAGTCACCTTTTCTTTAGTTTTCTCAATAAATAAGATATGGGTAATGGGTAAATAAATTAAAACAATAGATGTAAATAATTAATTTAACTAACATACAAAGAATAAAATGAGAAGGAAAGAGCAATAGTAACAATACCTGCAACGTCAAAAGAAAATAGATCAAAATTCCAATTTCAATTGAGAAAAGATATATATTAAGATCTGAAAGGATCCTCATGCAAAAGAGGAGAGAAAAGAGAGAAAAAAAGGAGATGGTTGTGATTTCCCAAAAGAGGAGAGAAAAAAAAGAATAGAGATGAATTAATTTATGGCTGAAGAAGAGATAATTCTAGAGATGGGTTTAAATATTCATTAATAACTTTGAGAGGAACAAGACACTGTCATTGAAAATACAAGATAAGACAACTCAAGGAGGTGACTTTTGAGTTATCCAAGAAATATTTTTTACTGCCTGGGTATTTTATCTTTTTTATTTTAGACAGAAAATTACTTTAAATAAAAAAAGAACTTAAAATAGATTAGTCATCTATTGCAACAGATGTCAATATCTATTTGACAATTTCCAACAGCTCAGTCATCTGTCGCAATATATCGTAACGTCTATTTTATAATTTACAACAGATAAATTATCTGTTGCAACAAATTGAACATCTGTTTTAATATAATTTTAATTGAGTTCATAGGTTCAACTACAATTTTAATTGATTTATCTAGAATTATGGATAAGCTCACAGGGTCAACTACAGTTTCAATTGAGGCGTTGCAGTTGCATGATATTAGTATTATGTTCTTCTTGACCTGAGTCGTCAACTGATCAATATGAGTTTAAACAATTCATATTAACTCATTATTTGAGATACCTAAATTGATTTATCTAGAATTGTGGATGAGTTCACTGGGTCAACTATAATTTCAATTGAGTCACTGCAGTTGTATGATGTTGGTATTGTGTTCCTTTTGACCCGAGCTATCAACGGATCAATCTGAGTTAAAACAATTCATATTAACTAATTGTTTGAGATATATAAATTAATTTAGATAGAATTATGGATGAGTTCACATGGTCAACTACAATTTCAATTGAGTTGTTATCGTATGATGTTGGTATTACGTTCCTCCTAACCCGAGCTGTCAACCTATCAATCTGAGTTGAAAAGATTCATATTAACTTATTATTTTAGATACCTAAGTTGATTTATCTAGACCTATGGATAATTTCACAGGGTTAACTACAGTTTCAATCGAGTCGCTGCAGTTGCATGATGTTGGTATTGCGTTCCTCCTGACCTGAGCCGTCAACCGATCAATCTGAGTTGAAATGATTCATATTAACTCATTTTTGAGATACCTAAATTGATTTATCTAGAATTATGGATGAGTTCAAAGGGTCAACTACAGTTTTAATTGAGTCGTTGTACTTTCATAATGTTGTTATTGTGTTCCTTCTAACCCGAGCCGTCAACCGATCAATTTGAGTTGAACCGATTCATATTAACTTATTGGTTGAGAAAACTAAATTAATTTATCTAGAATTATGGAAGTAGTGGTATGGTCTGCGTACACTCTACCCTCCCCAGACCCCACGATGTGGGAATCTACTAGGTTTGTTATTGTTGTTGTTGTAAAATTATGGATGATTTCAAAAGGTCAACTATAGTTTCAATTGAGTTGCTACAGTTGCATGATGTTGGTATTGTGTTCCTCCCAACTTGAGCCGCCAATCGATCAATCTGAGTTGAAATAATTCATATAAACTCATTATTTGAGATCCCTAAATTAATTTAGCTTATTATTAAGCTAATATTAAATTAATCAGTGTTCTAATTAAACTTAATACAATTTATTATGATGAAATAGTCAAAATTTATCTCTTTTAAAAAATTAATTAGGATCATTTTGGACCAAATTAACATTTTCAAAACTTGTTATTCTTTTCCAAAATACAAATCATCTATTTGCAGCAAAAATGCTTCATCAATTTAAATCTCGAGTTCTCGCTCTTTTCTTTCTGTATCAACAATACAAAAAACTACTACTTAACATATTGTTCAACCCTTTACAACAGATTGATTTTCTTCCTATTTTTGACTGTATAGTTATTATTTTTGACTTTATTCTTGCTTGTATTCGTCATTTTCTCTGTCTTCGCAGGTAACAGAGATTGAGAAAAGTTCTATATTTGTTTCTTTTTCTAAAAATTAGGACTTTTAGTTAATGATGAAAAAGAAGACTTTTAGTTGTATTAACTTTGAGAATGGGTTAACAATTTTAAGTTTTGATGGTAAAATCGTAGAAAGAACTCGAGAAAACTCTAGTTTTTACCGCAGTATTTAGTTGACTATCATTGTATTATTGGATGGTGCTTGTGGTGGTGTTGGTGGTCTTAGTGTTGGTGTAGGTGCTAGTATTGGCGGTGTTGGTGGTATTGGTGGTGTTAGTGGTGGTGTTGATAGTGTTGGTGGTGATGTTGTTTTAGTGGTGGTGGTGGTGGTATTGGTGGTGGTGGTGGTGGTGGTAGTAGTAGTGGTGGTGGTGGTGATGTTGGTATTAGTGGTATTGGTAATGGTAATCATGGTGATGTTGGTGGTGGTCTTAGTATTGTTGGTGTTGGTGGTCTTGGTGGTGGTGTTGATGAAGGTATTGGTATTGGTGGCATTGGTTGTACTGGTGTTGGTAGTGGTTTTATTGGTCCATTTGTTGCAACAAGTGGAACATCTGTTGGAAGATATTAACATAGGTCTTTGCATTGGTGGTGGTGGTGGTCTTGGTGGTGGTGGTGGTCTTAGTGGTGGTCTTGATGGTGGTGTTGGTATTGGTGGCACTGGTGGTAGTGTTAGTGGTAGTGTTAGTGGTAGTGTTGGTAGTGGTTTTATTTGTCCATCTGTTGCAACAGGTAGAACATCTACTGAGAGATATTAACATAGATCTTTAAACAGATTCCCCATCTGTTTCAACAAATGTTTCAGCTGTTGGCATAAGACAAACCAGTAGCAAGACTATTTTGATCTCATCCATTTGAAAGATTATCTGTTACAACATCTTATACATCTGTCGTAACAGATGATTCATCTGTTCCAGCTGATTGGTTATCTGTTGGAATTTTTTTTTGTATTGTGGCATATAAAAATTTATTGAAATTTGTCTTACCTTTTTTAAAAAATTATGCATACGTCAAATGTAATGTATTTTTTGTTTTTCTGTTGTTTGTAGTTAGAAATGACTCCCCAAAAAAAAAAGAAACTGAAAATGGATCAACTTCAACTTCCTGAACAATCTCAGTCAGGGAAAAGTGAAGTTGAGGAAAGTTATGAAAATGATGTTGAGAGGGGTGGAGAAGAGTATGTAAAGGCTGGTGAGAAAAATAAAAGTGAGGGGGAAGAAGAAGAAGAGGAGGAGGAAGTAGAAAGTGAGAAAGAGGATGATGATCAACATGATGATAATACATCATCAATGGGATGTGAATTAAGAATGAAATCCCAACATGATCCTGTCAAAACTATTAGTATTGACAGGTTTTAAGTTGAGATGCCGATAGATGACCCTGCAGATTTAACTTGTGATTTAGAACTTCAATCTTAGTTGGGTAAACCTTTTGATGATTTTGGGAAAACATTGAAGGAGGAAAAAATAGATGAATTTTTTTAGAAGAGCTGCATTGGACACTTTCTTGAGCTACCTGAGGAAAGCAATGCCCGTTTCCAAATGAGCATGGTATAAGATCTTCTCAAGCGTAGTATCAAGTACATGGGGGATGATAAAGATTCGAAGGAGGAGGGCAAAAAGATGAATGAAATCTGGATAAATTATTGTGGCATGCCGTTTATTTTGGCATAAAATAGTTTGCCATAGTGACAGGCTTGAGATGCGATCATCCAAAAAAGCCTCTTATCAAGGAAACACCCCACAAAAATTCCAAGGCAAGAAGGACAGCGAAACCACCACCATCAAATAAAGGCAAGGCATTGTCCAAGCGACAACCCACCAAAACCAATAAACGCAAGGAAAAAATAGACGGGTTGTTGGACATTGTTAGACGTTGCTATAGAGCCATGAAGTTGTTACAAGATCTCAAGGATAAAGCCATACCAAAGAAGTACAAGAGTAATTGTGCTTAGTTTGGTTTTCCCATTCCGTTATATTGGCAAGAGACGTCTACAAAGTCATAGAAGATGATTTGTTAGAGCTTGCCGAGGATCTTGAGAAATTCAACAATTATCCCTAAGGATATGACAACTACAAGTTGACTGTCAAATATTTACTGAAAAATATATCCCCAAGGACGATCACCTTGTATGACTTTCCTTGGGCTTTTGTGGTAAATATAATCACTATTTATATACTCTTGTATTAGCTTATATTGAATAATTGTTATGACTTTTTTGGTTTTCTTCCTGTTTACATATTTTAGGATTGGGCAGTTAAAACCATTCCTTCCCTCTGAAAGCAAGTTAAGGATTAATCGGGTGAGGTTTCTCATCTAAGGATCCTTCGGTGGTTGGTTGCAAAGAGCAATACGAGAATTAAAGAGGTTGATCTTTTTAACCCTCCGGATGATACGGTAAGTTTTCTTTCAAGTAAAATAATTTGACTCAAAGAAATATATTGAAACAAATGATTCATATATTATAGCAAATTGGTAATCTATTGAAATTTATCTTAACAAATTCCCCATCTGGTGCAATAGATTGGTAATCTATTACGACAGATGAGACATTTTTTGCAATAGATTACCCATATGTTACTTTGGTTCTCTAAACCTGACTCTAATAGATTACTCATCCACTATAATTTATGCAACAGATGGGTGTTCTGATGCAACATATGGTTAATCTGTTGCCACATATGATTCATCTATTACACGATAAAGACCATTTGTTGCATAAGTTGTCTGTGTTGACATATTGCCCAACTGACTGCAAATTATTATTTGTCTACCCTTTCTTTTAGGTTGTGCATCCATGGATCGTCCCCACTCGACAAGAGTTGGAGATGACTTCTTTTATTACTCTAGGTCTTGTTTATACAATAGTAGACCCAACAGTGGAGTTAATAAGAAATTGGCTGGAGCAACAACCATAAGAAGAGTAGTTAGGCAAAGGCCTAATGTTGAGGCTCTTCATTACCAACCTGATGCAACAGATTCTGGTATCGCTTCTGGAGATGTTGTTGGTGGAGTTGTTGATGTTGTTGGTAGCCATGCTAATGTTGATGCTACTGCCAGTCGTGATGGTAACTATGTTGATGCTCAAGAAAAAATAAATATGTTTAAAATTACCCCTTACACTGGTCCCTCTCCCTCTTACATCAGTCCTTTTCTCCCTTACGACGGTCTCTCTCACCCCTCTTCACCCTTATGTTCTTATTACAAATACAAGGAGTACAAGGACAGATAGGATAAACTCTTTGAGAAAATAGATGTTATCATTGAAGATGTTAAGGAATTAAAATCCAAGAAGGTGAGTGAGCCCTACACTCTTACAGTGGATGTTAGGAAGAAGAAGAGAGCAATTAGACATATACTGTCAATTATGAAACCAAAAAAATTATAACTCTTTCTCCTCCAAAAGTTGTTGAGGTTCAGGGGACGTTGAAGAAGGTGGACATATATGCGGAACTTGACATCAAACAAAGGGTTGTCTGAGAAGGGCCATAAATTCTAGGCAACGCATAAAATCCTACACCATGAATACCTTTTTCCCCCAAGACTTTAAAAAGATGACAGATATGGGTCTGTGGTACGTAGACACGGTAAGTTTCTTTTTCCTAACCTAGCCTTCAAATCTGTTATATATAGAAGAAGCTACATAATAGATGTGTCATCTGTTACAACAGCTGGGTATTTTGGTGCAACTGGCAGTGGTTCTGTTGCAACAGATTACCCATTTTTTGCATAAGTTGCATTAGATGGGTAACCTGTTAACAGATTCAGAGAACTTGGTACAACAGATGGTCCATCTATTGCATCTTTCCACTTTGTTTTTCTTTTTTAAAATTACTAACCTATTTAAAAATTATCTTCTTATAACATAGTATGTTGATAAAATTCTCTGCCTCATGAAGAGCAGACAGTTAGTGTACCCAAATACTTATGATGTTGTCGATAGGATAATAGACCTCAACTTTTACAATAATTTCAATAATAGGTAAGATAAGCTTATTGTGCAAGCGTCAACTCCCGGTGGCACGGGATTTGATTCGTTATTTTCTGCATTCGAATGAGATTAAGATATGATTAAATATGTTAGAGGAAAGAGACCATATCCACATGACAAGGACTGGACCAAAGCAAAGAGGATTCTTGAAGTCATGAACATAGAGGTCAAACATTTTCTGGCTCTTGAGATACTACTCCAGGAGGAAAAGATGAACGTTTATGACTGCAATTTACCTGTCTTCGACAACGGCATTTTTCACCCACATGCAGCCACTGTTGGAGTTGTTCCCCAACTTGTTGAGGCAGAGTAAACTGATGGATCATTTGCCAGTCAAAGTATTAAATAAAAGATGGGAATTTTAAGGTTGAAACAAGGACAAGATCCTTTCATAAAAGGAAATTAGTGCCGCATCTGGGTCGTACGCGTTTGGACACATCGAGTATTGCTGACCAGCACAGAAATGATCGAGCCAATGACCTTTTTATGCGACAACATTGTGGCAAATATGCAAGAGATCTAGGATTATGTGGTACTAACTAAATGCTGAAAGCATGTGTATAAAAAAGAAGATGTAGAAACACAAACACCATGACAATTTTTATTTCATGACAATTTTTTATATTTGATGAAAATTGAATTGTTATAATGCAACAGATTATCTAACTACTGTAACAGATAGTCTATCTTTTCTGACAGGTAGTTTATCTGTTGTAATAGGTTGGTCATCTGTTACATTATGCAGATGTTTATATCTAAGTCTATCTGTTGCAATATTGGGAAAACCTGTTTGATAATTTCAAACAGATGGCCTACATGTTGCAACATATGTCTAAATCTGTTTGATAATTTATAACAAATATATCATTTGTTACAATAGATATATTATCTATTGCAATATTCGAATCTAGTATTCCATTTCAATTAATAAGTTCAAATCTAAGGATAACATAGACAAAATAAAATAAATCAAAGCCTTTAGAAATTACATGAAATAAATCAATAAATAAATAAAATGTAAAAAAATTATTATGGGCACAGATCTCAACAATTTAAGTTTTGATGCTAACAATTCCTAAGGAGAGGATATTACTTTGATGGACTCACGTTGTAAGATCTACTTAATATGGATAAGTTGTGCTTCACTCGGTGCTATGGAATTCAGTTTTGGTCCTCATGGATCTTCATCTTTGGAAGTAGTTGATGGATTATCAACTGTGATATTATGTTGTTCAGCAGTAGCTTCTACTGTGACATCCACCTCGAAAGCCAAAATTATCAATGCTAATCACAATGATACAAAAAAAATAAAAAAAAATAACTCATCTGTTTTAGCAAATCAAACATGTCTTCCTCTTGTTTTTAATTATACCAATAGATTACCTATCTGTTGTAATAGATGAATCAGCTGTTGGGATAAATTAAAATAGGAGGAAGACTCATATGATAATTTCCAACAGATGATCCATCTGTTGTAACATATGACTAATCTATTTGGACAAACTAAAACAGTAAAAAGTCTTGATTAAATTTGTCCCAACAGATTCCCTATCTGTTGCAGCAGATAGGCCATCCATTGGTACAAATTAAATAGAAGAAAGACCTGTTTGATTTTCTAAAGCAGATGAGACATATAATGCAACAGATAATGCATCTGATGCAACATGTTAGTCAACTGTTGCAACAAATGCATATATTTGTTTGAGAATTTTCAGAAGATGTGTCATCTGTTGAAACAGATATATAGTATGCTTGTTTGTTAGAACAAATGATATATGTTCACCTTCTTCAGCTCGTTCTTCTCTCTAGTAGCCCTTGTACATTGATCAAAAGTGCAAGACAAAGACAGAGGAATTGTAATTTTGTTATTTTCGGTGCTTGATGATGCCTTGAAAATTTCTTTCCTTCTCCCCTTAGTTGTATTAATCTTTGATGGAGTGTATGGATATGAAATCCTCTTTGATGGAATGACACCTCTCTTAGATGTCAATTCCTTTACAGAAGCAGCTAAGCATTAATAGCAATAATCATTCCATCAAGTTTTGCCTTGCAGTCTTGACATTTGCATGCAGAATATTCGCTAGGAGGGGCAAAATCTGTAAAACCAGTATGATCATAATCATAATGGCTTGTAGTTTCAAAAACTACAAGAGGAGCATCATTAGCCCCAATAGCAGTGCCACTACCACCACCAACAACTTCATCACCACTAACACATCAGCAACAACTAGCACACCCTTTAAAATTATTATTTTTATTGTGATGGTTGTTGCTCCAAACAATTTCTTTTTTATTCTATCAATGACCTTAGCGTCCGATAGAGTTCGCACTGACCGTAAAGTAAGAAAAATGGCATATTCAACTCTCAATTGGTCAGAACAAGCCACGGATGTACAATATAAAATAAATCAATAAATAAATTAGAATGATGATTAAATGATTTTAAAAAAATCATTAATTAAAACAAAAATTTAATTAGAATTAGATTTACTGCTTCCTTCGGGGGATGAAGAGATCAATAAATTTTGCATTTTTATCAGTTTTGGCCAACAACCATCTCAAAATTCTTGGAAATTAAATTTCTTCCTGGTAGTTCACTTGTTGTCTCAAATAAGGAATGACTTCAAATGCTCAAGCCTATAAAATAATGCCAATAAATCAAAACCACTATTCAATAAAAAGTAAATGAATCATAATAAAGGAAATATTTACCATGAAAGCCCATAGAAAGCTATATAAGTTGACTGTCTTTGGCATTAATGGAGTCAATAAATATTTGACAGTCATTTTGAAGCTTTCATAACCCCAAGAAGAGCTGTTAAATGTCTCAAGATCCTCGGAGAGATTTATTAAATCAAGTGATACGTTGTTGTTAATGTCTCTTCCAAAGAATATTATGTACAAACCAAATCAAGCTCAATGATTACTTGTACTTCTTTGAAAGTCTTTTGCCTTTCAACGCTTCTATTAGATTTTTATTTTTAAAGCTTGAACTAACAAGGGATACCAACTCATCACCATCACTTGATTTGCCTTTGCCTTTTTTGGGTGTGCGGGATAATTTTTTTGGGTTAGAAGAGGTATAGGGCGAGAAGGAGGATAACATTTTAGTCCAGTAACTATGTCAAACTCCTTCCAACCAAAACAAACAGACATGCCACAATAATTTATCCACACTTCATCCATTTTATCTTTATTTTCATACATAAACCTATGCTTGAGAAGATCATATACCATTTTCATTTGGAAACAAACATTGTTGTCCTCCAGCGAATCAAGATATTGCCCAAAGCAGTTGTCCTTCAAATAAACATCCAATTTTTGTTCTCAAAGTATTTTTCTAAAGGCGTCAAAAGATTTTCCCTTGGCTGACTTAACCACGAAATCATCAGTTAAATCTGTGGTACCATCGCACTGCATTCTCATATGATAACTATCAATGCTGATGGTTTGACCAACTCTTCAGTGAAAATATTCCTCATCCCCATGTTCATTATTTTCTGCTTCTGATTGAGATAACGCTTGTAAAGCAAGCTCATAGAGTGGTGGATGTAGCCTAGATGCTTCACTTATTTCTTTACTCGGACTTGATTTGGTTTCTTTTCTTGTGGGAGCCATATTATCTAAAAATAATAGAAAAATAAAAAAGATTGTAATTGATTGAAGCATTGCTAAGAAAAGGATAACAGTAAATCTAACATGTACAACACAGTAAAATAACAGTTTTCATTGATCACACATACATTGCAACGGGTGTGTTATCTATTGCAATATATAATTAACCTGTTGCAACGAAAGATTAATCTGTTGTAAATAATAAAAACAGTTTCTATAGTATCATAATTTCTTTCAACAGATCATTCATCTATTAAAATAGATTCCTGTTCTGTGCAATAGATCAACTATCAATATTATTTAGATTTCTTCCAACAGAAGCGTCATCTGTCGCAACAGATGAATTATCTGTTGGGAGAAATTAACTTGTTGCAATAGAAGAATAATCTGTTGTAAACAATAATAAAATTTTTTATACCATTGTAATTTCTTTCAACAGATCATTCATCTGTTGAAACAGATAACTGGTCTGTGCAATAGATCAACTGTCAATATTATTTAGATTTCTTTCAACAAAAGCCTCATCTGTCGCAACAGATGAATTATCTGTTGGGAGAAATCAAAGTCTTGGACATGTCGTCTTGTTGGAATAGTTGATAGGATTTTAAACAACAGATTATTCATCTGTTGCATCATAAGGTTCAAGTGTTGAATCAGATGGTTTATTTGATTTCATCCATTCCATTTCTTATTAATAATGGTTTTTTTTAAGAACAGCTTAGCGACGCGTCATCTTACTAGATGTCCACGTCACTAATTAAAATTATGTGACTGTCCCAATTAAGTTAACTAAACAACTAAATATATTTTGAGATGTTCTTAGGCCAAACTCCAATAATTGTAAAAACAAGTGAGGCCTAAAATATTCTTTTGCCAAGCTCCAACAAATGTAAAAACAAGTGAGGCCTAAAATATTCTTTTGCCAAGCCTTACAAATCTCAAAATGGCTGGTTAATCATTCTCTGTTGCATACATTTTGGTCGATTAATGTTTATTCTTCAAGAATTTTTCATTCAATGCTATGACGGGTGATTTTCCTCACAGATTCAAGGCACTGACTAGTATGAACAAATTGTAAGAGAAAATAAATCAATTCTTATTGATTTATTTTAATTAATGACGTGGACCTCTAGTAAGATAACACATGGCGAAGCTGTTTTTGAAAAACTACCATTAACAAGTACTGGTATGTATGAACTTGTTTTATAACGCGATGGCATAACGAGCCAAACTTTTAACGGATGTCATAAATGAGTCATTTCTGATAGTTCGATGGCATATTTGAGCCTTTTCTCTTTATTTTAATTAATGATGTGTACCTCTAGTAAGACGACACTTGGAAAAGCTGTTTTTGAGAAACTGCTGTTAACAAGTAATGATATGGATGAACCTATTTTGTAATGGCGATGGCATAAACGAGCCAAACTTTTAATGGATGACATAAATGAGCCATTTCTGATAGTTTGATGGCATATTTGAGCCTTTTTTCTTTCAAATTTAAGCAGCAAATATTGAAATTGTTAACCAATACGAGAAGAGAAGTTGGTTCAAGTTTCTCCTTTTTTAATAACTAAAATGCCCTAATTTTTTACCTGTGAAAGAAGAAAAAGAACGATGAAGAACTCAAAGTTGTTATCACCGGAGAGCAATGTTGTCACATCGATTGAAGGTAGAAAGTTGAAAAGAAACTCGAAGCCCAACTATTTATCATCGGGAGGTTAAAGTTATCGGAGATTGAAGGGGAAATTTGCAGAACTATTGATTGGGAGAAGCTTAAGAGAAACAGTCGAGATAGAGAGAGGGGAGAAGGGAGAGAGGCGGTTAATTTGGAGAGGAGGGGGTGTGGGTTGATTTATATTTTTGAAAAGATTAGAAAGTTTTAAAAATATTAATCAAGTTCACACAATTAACTTAATTATGTTTTCTAATTATGTTCGACCCTTTAAGTTGGTCAATGTCACCAATCCTTCATTTAAGACTTAAATGACACCTTTCCTTCAATTTTCCCATGATACTTCTCATGCCACATATATGAAATGACTATATATTTTTTAAAATTTTCTTTCAAATTATTTTCATATAGTGTATTAAAGAGGGAGATCTTTTCATATACAATTTGAGAGTATATTAACATTTTATTACCAAAAAACAATTTGAAATAAAATTTTATAATTTTTGTGATTGAATAATTGTCAACTAAATGCAACAATTGAAATTTAAAACTTGTTAAAATGATATTAATATGAAATAGTATAATAAACATTAAATAGTAAATTATTTTGAGAATTTTCTTTTGGGTTATATAGTTAAGGTGAGAAGTAGTGCATTTTAAAGAAGAGAGAAAAGATTGAATGGAAAATGGGGCCCACAAAAAGAGATGGGTTTTGAATAATGAATTTGTATTGTGAAATGACTATAAGTCCCTTAGTCGTCCTATAACCCACTCTTTTATATAAACTAGATAATGAAGGGCCCCCATACGGGCCTAATATTACAATTTTAAGTATTTTTATAGCTATTTAATTAGTTTTTTTTTAAATAATCATTAATATTTTAATAAACACAATAAAAAATGTAAGTAAAAATCACACTATATAATAAAATATTACTTCTTACTTTTATAAAATCAAATAATAACTTACAACTTCTTTAAGTTTTCATAATTAACATTAAAATATCAATACTTTAATGCGTATTTTAATATCAGGTCTAACACATTCTCTTAAATTAAATAACTAATTTTAGTATTTCTCTTTTTTTCTACTTTATTTGAAAGTTATACAAGAGAATAGGTTAAAATTATAAATATCTATTTATTAACATTTTTTATAGAATCATACGAAGCAATAAAGGATACTAATCCATACATAAATTGATCTTAAGTACATTTAAATTAATTTTATGGGTGTTTAACAGACGAAAATAAGGACCTACTCGATGAACGTTTTAAAGATTCATAACATTAAAGGATTGTCTTTACGTGTTGTCTTATATACGTCAAAAACAGGAGACCAATTTAATATAGTAAGCAAGAAATTTCTTTTAAAGTGATTTGTCTACCTGTTGAGGAAATTTACTAGCTCAAATAAAGAGAATCAAAAGAATTAACAAAAGTTAATATGATTAAAGTAGTTAATATTACATTTCTAAATAAGTTGTTTAAAATAATTTTAACAGGTGATTAGTAAATAATTATGTTTCCATAAATTATATGTATTGTAAATCTTTGTATGATATGAATCATGTGAAGTTTTGAAATTATGTTATTGTGTTTGATAGATAAATACCTATTCAATATTTATGAGTATTTTATTATTATTTTACTATAATATAGTAATATAGTTATCTTATGCAATTAAATATGTGGCCAAAATTAATTTTTTTTCTATCTTTTGTGAAACATATGTGAGTATTTGCACATCCTCCTATAAATTACGTCTCCCTTTATTTCAATTTATATCATTTTGATTAGACATCAAATTTAAGATATATGAAAAACTTTACAATGTTTCAAATTATCTTTAAAATAAATAAAATTTAAATAAAAGAGTATACCTTTGTGGACTTTTTGACAAATAAATTAAATTCAACATGACTAAAATATTGATAATGTTATAAAATACTAACATAATAAAATTGTCAATTCTTCCTTGGAACTAATTAAAAAGAAAAATATATCATTCAAATTTAGACATAGGATGTATTAAAATAGACATTTTGATATAATTTATTTAATTTTTTTTAATACATATTAAAATAGACTTATAGTTAAAGTGTGTGGAATTCATGTGAAAGATTACATCATAAGTGAGATTGAAAAAATTCTAATGAAACGACCATTATATCTTGTTTTTTCATTTAAAAAGGAGTTATAGTTGGGTCCACATAAAAAATTATGAAAAAAAATGTTATACCCTTGGTTATATTGTAAGTGTTACCTTAAACATAAATTAATTATTAATTATTTTAAGTGGAGAGAAAGCTCATTTGAACACCACGGTTAAAAAAATGTATAAATGAAATAAATTTCAAACATAATTGCTCTTTAAATTTTTAAAATTTTTCTTCCCATTTGATTCAATTATATTATTTTTAATTTATATTTAATAAAAAAATTATCAAATAAAATTATCATATTATCATAATAAAGTATGAACAAGACTCGCTACTTAAATTACTTTTTAAGGCTTAACAAATTATGTTTTAAAATTATTTTAGACATCCTGAAAAAGTTCAACTTCAAATTATTTTTTAATGTTGTGAACTGTGGATAGATGAATACTCGTAGATGTTTGTTTCTCCCTCCATTTAAAAAATAAAGACCTATTTTTCGTTTTAGTTTGTTTAAAAAAGGATGAATTTTATTTTTTTGACAATACTTTGCGTATCATGCTTAGAACCACAAGATAAAAGAAAATTTTGATATATTTGACATAACTTTAATTTATGACCACAAGATACAAAAAAATTCTTTTATTTTTTATACTCTATGTCAAGTTAAAATAGATCATTCTTTTTGAAATGAAGGAAGTAATATATATTTTTATTTCTTTATTACTCTACTAAATAATTTACTATAACCAAACATGCAAAGGAAAATTTTAATTCATACTTACCCGTGGACATTTCATTTGAATAAAATGAAATTGAAAATTTACCACTTATAAAAAAAATAAAAATGAGTATTGTGTATTAAAACTCACAAAAAATATTTGTAGAAAGTTGTGAAGAAAACTATGGGATCCACGTGAGACATTATACAACTTTGAGATATGATGGACATTTACTAAAAGAGATTTTGTTTAGTCATTAAAAATTAATGCCCAAACTTTAAATCTTACAAAGAGATGAGACTTCTAGAATTGTGCTGAATACTAGTATGAAATGCTTATATTGCCTTCCTATATTACTAGATAGGTATGTCCATGTGGCACGGGCGCAATGGGTATAGTAGAATAAAATTAAGATGTAACATTAAGAGAGTATCCCATTTGATTGGATCAGTTGATGGAAACAATCATGGGAATAACATACTACTGGATTCTTACATTCACATATGATAGTGATTGTTGTCTATTTACATTGATACAGATAATATTTATAAATTCTACAATTGGAGATGCATTTTGTTGCTGTGATCAATCTCTCAAGCATTCATGATCAAACATCTGTTAAATTTGACTTAAAGATTAAATTAGTTCAGAACAAGCAAAGTTGGAATAACGTACGCTATTATGGTATCAGAATGAAAATTCATTTGTAAATTGAAAGAGTTACATTGTAGATAGCATTAGTAACACTGTACGTATGTCTTTGTTTTAAAAATTTTGGATAAACATTTACATACCTAATGACAATTGACAAAGTAGCTGAATTGTTGTGAAATACTAATACAATGGACACCCATAGATGTTAACAAACTCAAATCCCATATGATGAAAACCAAATGTAAAAGCCACAAGCAACAACCTGAGACAATCATCGCAGAAACAAATCAATAATCAATAGACATAGCATATGTTGAGCAGCCTTGCCTCTTAGACAAATTTGCCATGTTCTACACTTACAATATTTTTAGCAGCCACAGTTAGACTCAGACAACACAGTATAACAACAACAGCAACCACAAGCCAATAGTAACTGCAACAACAAAGATGCCGACTTACATGCTCGTGGTATTACACCGGTCAAACCAAATGTCAAGTAAGATTTGATAACTTGCTTAGCAAGCCTCGTTCCTTACTCTCTGATTGTTGTGTATTCAACTATTTTCTTGTTTTTCTAATGTTGGTTGACCTCAGATGGAATTTTTCATTTCTATGCAACTGTTTCTTTAATAAGAACCAAAAAGCCAATTGCTACACAATATGAATAAACTATCCAAATGAGAAACACAACTTTCTAGAACAAAAATACACCCCTTCTCTCTCTTTAGCTTGTTGTCATTAAGCATTCAAATTGTAACACGGAAATTACAACAAAGTGGTCATCTGTCATGCGCGCTTACCTTTTAGTGTAGAATTTGCATGAACTACGCAGAGTAAAGAACATGACTAAACAAGATATAGTCAAAAGATTTTTGCTCATCTTAGAATATAATTTGCTTGGACTCCCCCAAAATATGGCTGCACATGTGTTGGATCCTTAAAAAATGCACTAATTTTGAAGAATCCGACAAGCACCGATGACATTCTTGAAGAGTTTGAGCACCATAGCTTAAAGTTACTTGTCACAGAAAGATGGAACAACGTAGGAGGAAAAGTTCCATTTCGAATGTTGCTTTTAGTTTAGAGTACGGTCTAGAGTATGTGATCCATTTTGGAACTTGTTAAACCATATTAGAATTACTTATCTAAATGAAAAGATCATTGATAATCAAGCTGAGGTTTACGCAAGAGTGGTATGCCATATTCATTCAAACTGACTATAAGCAATTCAACCAAAAACATGATCCAGTGGCCTTACTCATGAACAAAAGCTTGTGTGTAAAACTTACCTTCAATCAACTGAATCTAAAACTTATGTGGGGCGTGTAAGTTTTTTCCAACAAAAGGATGGGTCTTCACTTGTTTGATTAACTCATTAGTAAGTAAATTTGGAAGCTAAGTTTCTCAGTTCCTCCAAAACTGAAGAAAACAAAAACTCTCCGATAACTTATTCATGAGAAGGAAATAAATGTAAAAATCCCTAAACAAGTAATGAAATAAAACTAATCAAAACATCCAACAATGCTCAAATTCCGAAATAGACATTACAACAAGGTAAAACAGTGTCATAATACTAAATCGCCTCTTCTCAATTTTGACTTCTAATCCAAAGAACATGATTTGTTTAAATCTACATAGACAATTTCCACTTTAGGTGTCATGACAATACTTCTTCAAAGGACTTATTTTCTCCACCGTAATACACACAAATATTATGTATGCATCTAAGTTCTCCTGAATTTCTCTACCAATTAAACATATTTGACACCTTTAGAATAGTAAACATCGGGTATACCTGAATTTATCAAATAAAATAGTTTCTGTTGATCTATGAATAACACACAACTCACAACTAAAATCAGGATCTTGTGATAAGAACAACCGATTTAGTAGCCTTCTCGACCAGTTTAGAAAAGCTTACATGATCTGTTGAATATTACTAATCGACAGAAAACTTTGCTTTATCAAAGTCTCCATCTTACCACTAATTAAAACAAATTACTGACATAAACTACACGTAAAGTGATTAGCACAACCATCAATAGAAGTTAATCTCTGACCTGTTCAATCTCAAGTCGAAGCGATCATCTTAAAGGGATGAAATTTGAAAACGGAAGGGCGTGTCAAACCTGTGTGAGATATAATAAGAGCTATAAAAATGGTATGCAAATCTCACATGGTTTGATGACAGTAACATTGTAATAACCACATCACTTGTCTCTGCAACTTTTAAAAGAGTCTTCTATCAGAATGCCTTTGTCCGAAAACATCTTCACAACATCTTGATTTCTGGGACAAATACAAATTGATGAACTCAAGGTCAAAGAAACGTCACATTAATTGGCTTGTGCCTGAGTAATCCTTCAAATGAAATAAAGAATCAATATAAAATGATTCCTATTCTCAACCACCCTTTTCCGCATTGTGCTACATCAAAATACCTGAAAGATGGCTACTTTATATCCAATTACATAAGGAACAATGCTAAGATGTGACAGCAACTACGCTTATAACCTAGTGGTATCGGTGAGAGTTTTCCATGCGATGTGGATCTAAATCTCACTGTTCTCACACCATTCCAACTTCTCATTTCCCTTTTCAATTCTGCTTATGTAACATTAAAAAGTGTAATTGATTCTACAGTGTAAGCGATTATAAATAAGTGAATGAAGTTGAAAGCATTACATGTCATGTACTGCGACCTCATATCCAGCCTTAATCAAGCTATCGACCATTCTTGATCCCATGTTTTCGAGTCCTATAAATCCAATTCTGTCATGTGTTTCAACCCTACATTAGGCCACTTACACTTTATCATAATAGATTGTACTACAGAAGTATTCCAATAATTGCAAAGGCATCCACAAAAGTGAAAGTAATTAAACTTCAACCATCTAACTCCACATGATACAATTTGAATCAAATGGAAATATCAAGAGATTTCAAAAGTTTGATGCATTTGGAGATTAAGAAATCAATAGAGTGGACATACTATAGTTCTGGAAGTATGAATACAATTCCTAATGTGAAACCTTGCATACATAATGAAGAACCTCATGGTCCCTTTCTTATTAGCTTACCGGCCAAGAAGCTTCAAATGCTCCCACTGGTTGAACTACTTGGAGTTACGACAGATGCAAAAATAAAGGCTCAGGGAAAGATTGCAGATACTTCAAATTTAAGAAGGGGCATGTCAAAACAAAGAAAAGGAGAAGTTCTATGTCTATTCTGTTGACAGTCTTAAAGTGCAAGCAAAATTTCTCCATCAGATCAAAATGATTTTCATTGGCAATTCTATAGTTCCTATTTTAGATGATAACATAGGCACAAGTAAGCTATGTAACATGTAAATCTGAAAAATGCCCCGATATTTTTTCATCCACCATTTAGTGTAAATTTTCACCACATTCACCTGTCCTAAAATTGAAGTGTAATAAACTCTACTTCTTTTGCATAAGTTGTGAAGTAATGGACATTTTTACTCCTACAAGCTCAGTCACTCTTTAGAAAACCAATTAAACACGTCAGGTTAAAAGCGACCTAATGGTAATTATAATTGATTAATCTAAGATATATTCCACATCAATTTGGAGCACGAACGCTGCGTCCTCCCCTAAAGAGCTAAATTCACTCCCCTTGCTATTTTTTGGATGGTCATCTTCTCCTTAGGCTCTCAAGTAGCAGAAGGGAAAATTCCTTCCATTTTACGACGATCATTAGGTATAAAACGACATACTTTTTATTTTTCACAAGCACAAATAACTCAACAGTGAGAACTGACTAACATGAGAATCAGGATCATCGATTGTAAACTTGATCACTAACTTTTTGACAAAAACTTTCTGCACTCAAATTGCAGATAGCTCGGTCATTTCCTTTATTTTCTAAATTGAACACACAAAACAAAATCAAAGCATGCGACAAATATAATACTAAAACTTTCAGAAGCATCATTCCCAAAATTCAATATAAAAGATCAAAACAATTTTTAATACACTGAAATAACTAAATACTTGATATGTTAGATAGGCTTCTGAGTATACTTAAAATAAGAAACTAAGAATAGAATCTAAAATACATAACAGAGAAGTAAATCAACACCAATCTTCCGTAGATCAATTAAGTTGAACAAAGAGATTAATCCGTTGAATAATTATACTAAACCTTCTTACTAACCTCTGTGCATCTTCTGTCAATATCTCATCAATATTAAAATACAAGCCTCAAAATATATGCCACTATCATTATCATCATACGTGTTGGATATATTCCTATAAGAGTTACTAAAAGGACATAAAATCAATATAAGCACCAGCCATCACCATAAAATTTACATAGCGAGTAAATCAATGACTTTTAGAAATTGGTACCAAAGTATGAAAACTTCATGAATTATGCATTGGTCATTGACTTTTGTTGCATCCTAAATTCAATCAGTAAGTCAAGTTGAGGTTGAAATATTCTTAACTGGAAAATGTAAAGACATTAAGCACACATGTCAAGTGAATGATAAGAAAATAGGTAAAGATAGTCACAAAGTAGATCCAAGTCCAAGAATGCCATCAAACTTGGCTGCCAAAAACGTGATGCCTGGCTCTCGAGTTGCCTCGATAAAGTCTATTCCAAAGAAAAAAGTTAAGAAAGAAAGTCACAAAGTCGATCCAAAACACTTCCATTCAATAGTTACCTGATCTTTGACAACAAGATCGCCAACTTTGACGTTGTCAGTACGAACATATTCAGAAATAGATCCAGTTCCATAGTGGATTGCAGCAGATGTCCCTACATCAAGAATGAATTGATTGGTATTTGGCAAACTATCTCCATGTGCAGGAAATTTTCACAGCAAGAAATAAATAGCAAATAAGGCAGAGCTTCTTCTTCTATATATACATCTCAACAATGATAGAGTTTTGTCCTAATACACTATCTTCCGCCTATAGAACATTGAATTTCATCGAAGATGCACCAGGCATCATCTGGCCCTAGAAAGATACACACAACAGGAAAATATCAGAACAATAGACTGATGGGTAAGCAAGCTTCCAAGGTTCTTAAGTTCTAACATTTAAAGCTTCAGAACCTTTGGCAAGTGGACTTAAAAATCCTTAATATCAAACTTCCATGAAATGTATAAGAAACAAATTTAAAGTTATCATCATCGCACTCACCTCAAGATATCCTTGAATGCGATTGTCATTGCTTCCCAACTGAACAAGTTTGTTAGCAATCCGTGTTAGATGCCCTAAGTTACCCACTCGGGGTGCTTGTTTAGCAGTAGCAGGAAAAGTGGGTTGCATCAGTTGAAAAGAACAATTAAACATTTTAAATTATTAGCAATGAGAATACAAGGTTATTATTCAATATAATAATATTCCATAAAAAAGTAGGGACAGCTATAAAAAGAATAGAGCACATAAATTTGCAAGACTTATAAACATCAAGGAGAAGGAAATCAGTTACTTCACTAATATCCCCTGACTTTCACTGCCAGACACTGTGGACTGTTTATTTGTTTGAAGAATTTTTTCAAGCAAATTACACTCTTTAAAAAGATGATCGACGAGGATACTGTTTCTACTTTCCAAGCATGGGTTTATTATACTCGATCTTTACGTGATGATGCAACGCATTGTTAAATGCATACCTATATAGCAATTATCCAACTGGTTAGAACATCAAAGAAGAAACAAGTAAGAAAGTGAACGCAAGATCAATGACTTTTGTGCACCGAGTCCGAAAGTATAGGACCATAGGCAGAATCTTACTCAAAAAACAGATCCAGGATTCTCTCAATTATCTCAGAGCTGATCAATTTATCCTCTGCAACTTCATTTCCAATTTTTAGTAGCGCAGAAATGAATTCCACAATCTATAATAAATAAGTAAATAGGTCTAAGATACAAAAAGCAGAAGAATCATCTGAGATTATCAACCTAATAAACACGCTGTCCAAAATCATAGAAGACGGGTGTTACATGTAATTTCATGCCAGTACTCATTTCTAAGATAATAGCCAAAGATTCGTAGTTGGAAAATACATGACAACAAATCCACCGAGTTTAACAAATGAACTTCATAATTGCTTGCAGCACAAATTTAAGAATAGTTGATCCTTGAGAAATTATTAACGAACACTGCAATAATGAAACTTCTAGCTTGGCATATCCTTCTCAGTAACTGCTATCAAATTGGGTATGGATAAAAAAAGATCAACTCTTTTACTTTAAGATGTAAATCAGCCAACCTTTAAACGATGCTTCCCTCGAGGCGGCCTGAGTTCACCATACGTTGTAGGCAGAATCTTATCATCTGATGATATGTTCAACAGCTTTTGAAAGTCGCCTGTGTCAAATACGACTTATATTTAAACTTCCATAATTATCTGGGACAGAAAAATCATCAGCAAAAATCACTAATATTAGTATTATGTTTCTTCTTGGCCTGTTATCTGATGGCTCTGGGTGTCATACTTTCTTACTCGGCCACACTTTTAACATATTTGCATAAAAGTAAAAAATTACAAAAATAATAAAGAGGTAATAATCGTAAATAACAAAAAATGAAAACAAACAAAACCACCCACCATTACAACTCATAAACCAGTCGCAGCAGCAATACCCACATGCTTTACCTTCACCGTCGCCGGCTCCATCACCATCACCGACAAAAGATGAAGTCTAGAAAAGAAGTTGGTGAAGTTCACTTCATCTTCAAAATTCAACGAATAACTCAACGGATCATAACGGAACTCAGCTGAACAATGTCGTTTCGGTGGTGGTGGTATCGGTGGTGGTAAGGGAACACAAAAGAGTTTTTGAGTTTTTCTTTGAGAAAAGTAGTGTTGGGTCATCTATGAAATGGCTAAAGAAAGAAATGGATGGTTCTAGAGCATGGGAAAGAGTGATTTTTATTAGTGTAAAATTTCTCACTTGCCCTTGGTCGTTCCTAACACTGGCTCTTCTATATAGTACTAGGTGGTTTAACCCGCGCCAGCACAGGCCCAATAGTTCAACTGGAAAACATACATAAGCTCCCTCATAACACAACCATGAGCGTCTACATTTTACTTGCACTTTCAGAAGTCAAGATGTGGACATGAACTAAACAAGCCAAATCTCACGGCTATCAGAGTAAACACAAGAAAAACTCATCATCTTATAGCAAGAATGAGGTTAGCTGGCAATTGAATTAGGAAAACATTTCTATGAGTAAGGCATAAAAAATTCATTCTTATCAGTCTTATTTTTAATATACTATGAGAGGTCCTAAGGAAGACGCACTTTACAGCATCTTTGAAATACCCAGATAGACAACAGAATGGAAATCAAACTTTATGTTATGCAGGGAAAGCAGAAATGCAGCGAGAGTGACTCATGCCATAGTGACTGCCTGATGGAGGATCATTGGGCAACATTGGAGCCAATGACAAACCAGTATCACCAGCGTATAAGAATCAGCACCTGCATATGGATTAAGATTACCTTCTCAATTTTTTATAACATCATCTCTAAGCCTTAGTACAATCTAGATAAGGGCATCCCTTACACTACTAACTTCCCTAGACAACTACTTGTTTTAAAGATTGCTCAATCACTTGAGAAAATATAAAAATAAGCAACTAAAAAACTTCTGAAGTGATTGACTCTTATGCAATACAGACTTCAGCAAGTTCATCATTTAAATCCGCACAGATGGGCTTCTTTCCTTTTGAGATATGTAACGATTGAATCACTTTTCCCAATGATACATCCAATAATCTTGGAAGGAACAAGTATATAAAAAGTTACAGCTTCAACTGTCATGGACTTAATATCATCCACTTACAACGGAAAACCAAATACTAAATATGATTAATAGACATGAAATACAAGAGTGGAGATGAAACTCTTGTCATACAAAAGTTAATACACCAATCTGAGATACCAGAAGTACAACACAACAAAACAAAGATCATACCACCAAAAGTCCAAGTAACATACACTAAATAAACCAAGTAGCATATTTTGATTCTTTAAAACAAGGCCAAAAATAAATCTTCTTTAAATAACGAACAAGAATGTATAAACTTATTTGACAAAAGTAAGCAAAGCTACAATTTTTAGCAATATAATAACAACTGAAAGAACCAGCAAAAACAGAAAGTCCAAAAAAACTAACCTGAGATACCAGCAATACAATACACGAAATCAAAGATCGTTCAACCAAAGCCCAAGCAACACCTTGGATACCAACTGATGAACACAAACTATCAGATCTCTTAAGTCTCATAACAGTGAAGATTGTTATGTACAAGAAGAAGAAAGTTGCGATGAACTCAGCAATACCTGTTCTATAAAAGGACCATGATGACAACTCCCCTGGTTTAAACAATGGTGCTGGTGGTGGTTCTTTGTACTGTTGTACCCAATGGTTGTGTTTCCCTGAACTTGTTAGCTACAAGCTTAACATCTTCTTTCTTGTTTTCTGCCATTTTTTCACACACACATAGAAAGTTAAAGCTTAATATCTTTTTTTGCTTTCTTTGAGTTAAGAGTGGATAGTTCAAGAACTGAGTTTGGTATTGAGATAAGATTGGGTTGTGGTTGTTTTATAGTGGAGAACTTAATCTTCTTATACCTTCTAGTAAGGAACCAAAAAAAGATGAGAAACTGTCACCAACGCTTTTTGTGTAAAAGTTTGTTCCAAAATGATCAAAGAGAAGAAAAGCATTGGCAAATTATGTTGCTTGGACTCTCCAAAAATATCAATGAGTACGTGTCGAATTTTTCAAAAGTAATGCATTTTTGGAGAATCCAACAGATGCGGCATCGAAAGTGAAGAGTCCACTCAACTTAGGTGTCAAGTATAGTACTACATGCTGACAGGAGCGATAAACAATGCAGCACACTTGTACAAAAAGAAAGAAGGCTTCTAAAAGGCAAATATTTTAACGCGGGGACTAAAGAATTCTGGAGAAAAAGCAATACCTCAGTGGAATTGACTGTGATAAAGCAATTTGTGGCATGAAAAACCCTTTAACACTTTTAATCAAAGCTACTTGTTTGCCAGTAATACGACCAATATTGTTAGTAGGACCCAGCACTGTAATAGTCAATTCTTTAGTTTGAGAGGCACCAATACAAGCGGAAATCATGGGAAGAGCAGAAGGATAAATACACCATGTGTTTTCTACATCCACATACCCAAAAAATAGTAAATTTCAACAGTTGGTTGGTATGTATCGTATTGCATTATATTGTTAGTTTAAATATAATAATTGTTGTAATTTGATTTTGTTTTTTTATACCGTACCATTAAATTCATCATTATAGAATAACGAAAAGTCTAAAATAAGAAAAATTAAAAGATTAGGTTAAATTGCACCGTACTCATCAGTCAAATCGCACCAGAATACTAAACTAAATAAACTTCTATGTTTTAAGACTCCTACAAAGCATGAATATATTTCACATTAGGATGTTGAAGACCAGTTACAGTGACATAACTCCTATCGCAGTTAATAATATAAGCTCAAGATAATAAACTATCCCAAAAAAAACTTCAAGATCAGTAACAGAACAAAGCACTATAGTCCTAATTATATGAAAGATGTCGCTTTTCAAAAGAATACTACAGAATTGACCAAATAAAATCATGTAGATATAGTTGGCTATAAACTTGATCCTACTTTTTTTATTAATTTGTGCAAAAGTTGAATCTTGTCTTCCAAGAACAATCGTGATCCAAGAAAAGACAAGCTTAACATAGCCCTTTTTCCAATTTCATATTCCATGTGTGAAACTTGTTTGGTATTAAGCTTTGAAATCTGCTTTTTTACTTTCTACTATTTACTATTACACCACGATCCATATGTGACTAAACAATACTCCCTCTACTTCATTTTCTATGATTTTATTTAACAGGAGTTTAAAGAAGATGCATATGCTTCTAGAATATTTTCATTGTATTGAGCTTATCGAGATTATAGAATAAGCAATAGTAATAAACAATTTCATTAAAGATTATAAAGAATTACCTTATCCATGCTCCAGATATGTTATCTTTCTGTGGGATCATCATGTGGAATTCGTGATGATTCAATGATGAAAACTATGATCTATAAAGATAGCGAGAATATATTTATAACAAAGCTTTTTGAATGATTTCAGTGTACACAATATTATAAGTCGATTGATCATCATCATTATCTAAAGTAGGTGGTCTGATTAATATTTTTATACAATTGGAACTTTTTGCTCTCGACAAAGCAACATATACTTGACCGTGAGAAAAAACTGGTTCACGTAAATAAATACCAACATAATCTAATGTTTGTCCTTGTGCTTTATTTATTGTCATAGCAAAACACAAGCGTATTGAAAATTGTGTTCTTTTATAGGGAACAGGCACTTTTTCATCCTCTGACGATTGTAATGGTATTCTAGGTATGAATACATGTTTATCTTTAAAATCACCACTTGCAATTTTACAACTTATAACATGCTTTTTAAAATCGCAACATACCAATCGTGTTCCGTTACATAAACCTTCAGAAGGGTTTAAATTTCTTAATAATATAACAGGACAGTTTTGTTTTAATATTAATTTGTGTAGAGGTAAACCAAGAAGGTTTATAGTGTGCAAGAAATCTTCAAATTGAATTTGATCATTTGGTTCAATTGTTTTATCATTAGCAATAAATATTTTAGTATTTGTTGGAAATTGAGTTATGAGTCTATTATTTATTTCATCAAGAAAGTCATTCTTTGTAGTCAAGATAACTCAAGAGGTCATAAAAGAAGAATTATTAAAAGAGGCATGTAAGTTTGGACATATTATTTTGAATAAGAGATCTAATGATTCTTTTTCGGCAGTGAAAGGAACAATAAACTACTTCGGAATTACTATTTTTTTGTTGATATTTATTTTTTCTTTTCCATTTCCAATTCTCATTGGATATTCATAAAAAGCAGGATTGGTTTTAGCACGCATATTTTCTGATAGTCTAAATTTTTTAAGTTTATTCCAAATTTTGGAATTTAATATGCTTTCAGAAATAAAGTCTTCCTTCTTTCCACTTCGAACAACAGGAAGTGTTTGTCTAAAGTCACCACCGAATACTACAACTTTTCCACCAAAGAGTATGTTTATGTCTGTTAAGTCTTTCATAAGAGAGTCAAATGCTTCAATCATGTTCTTTTTGGACATTGATACTTCATGCCATATAATTAATTTTGCATCACGAATTAAAGATGCGAGGAAGCTTTGCTTACTGATATTACAAGAGAATTTCTCATCAATATTAATAGGAATTTTGAAGCGCGAATGAGCCATTCGTCCTCCTAAAATAATTAAGGCTGCAACACCAGAGGTTGTTGTTGCCAAAGCTATAAGTCCTTTGGATCTTACAGTGGCTAGTAAAACACGATATAAAAACATTTTACCCCTTCCTCCTAGACCATCAATAAAAAAAAAATTCTAATTTATTTGTGAAAATCCTTTGAAGAATAATATCATATGCTTTTTTTTGTTTTGTGTTCAATTTCTTATACAACAACAAATCTTCTTGACTAACGATTATGTTTCTTTCAAAAGCAACATCTTTTGCTTCTGATTCTATTCTTGAGTGTAAGATATTTTTAGAAATAAGTTTATACTCATTAATATCATGTCCCATGCTATGTAATGTATCATTAATATGATTTAGAACTAAATGTTGGATTTGTTTTAGATTTATGTTCGGTAAATTCTTGAAGTCTTCAGACATTGAATCTTCAAATTGCTCCCACAATTTTTTTGGATTACCAGAATTGTAATATGTAATATTTTAGCAAATAAACGACATAAACTATAAGGCATTTGATAAGATACAACTTCTAACATACATTCCACCAAGTTGTTATTATGATGTAATAATCCTTTTTTTTAGCAGATTCTCTGCATGTTTCATAATATGTTCCATCTATTTCTCGAAAACTTTTGTATGACTTTGGACATCTTACATTTATTAATAAAAGTCTTAGATAGTATCTTTCTCCTTCTGTTGGATGACATATGACAATACGACCAATAACATTACCTCGATGTCTTCGTGTCCATATTTTGTATGTTGTTGACAAAATAAAATACTGAGGAAATTCTGTATGTAATAAATTAAGTTGTTTAGCATCTTCAATTATTTTATTCATCAAGAAAAATTCTATTAACATTGTTTTCTTAATTATAGGGTTATTCATGATTTTGTCTAAGCTATCGATTGCTTTAAAAGATACAAATTGTTAGCCTTCAAGATGTACTTGAAGATGATAAACAGATGGACTCATTTCACTAACAGGAAAAGCAAATATGCGCCATATAGCTTCTGGAGCTGACACCCATCTAGCAGATTGATATTCTTTTATTTCATCTATTTCAATATTTGTACTATCTTGTACAACAAAGCAAATTTTATCTTGTCCTTTACATATATATATTTGTAAATATACTTGATAACTTTTATATCAGAACATATTTCAACGTTGATATGACAATTAAACTTGCATATAGGTAAGGATTATAAGGAATTACCCATGAATTGTCAAGAAGTTGTTTTCTAATCTTCACATATTTACCAGTATTTCTTCTTTTATAAATTACATATGAATTTTTTCTTTTGTTGTTCGATCAGCAAAAGCCTTTTGAGCATTTGAATTTGCAGAATCATTTTTTCTTCATATATGAATTTGTAGAATTTAAATGATTACAAAGACCTTGTATCATATGTTTCTTAACAAGTTTGTATAAATAAAAATTTTCATCAGGATCAGAAAGTTCTGCTGAAACAATTTGATCATATGATTCAGGAGTGAGTAATTTGAAATCCTCACAAAGAATTAAAAGAAAATGAGCGTGTGGAAGACCACACTTCTGAAATTCAATAGTGTCCATAAATGAAACTACTTTTCCAAATATATTTCTTTTTAATATGTCTATTTTTAGTTCTTCAACTTTTGCCTTGAATACTCGACTGATTAAATCAAGTCTGTTTTGAGCTTCATCAGTTATTAGTAAATGTTCTTGTATTTCTATCCAAGAAGGATTATAGGTCATAGTTAAAAATATGTCAGGTTTTCCAAAATGTTGCACTAATGCAATAACATCCATATAGCGTTGACGCATATCTCTAGGACCACTCGTAAAACTTATTGGAAGAAATTTATGTTTTTCTATCTTTGAAGCATCTCTATCGCCATGTCTAAGAAAATCAATTAGTCTTTGTAATGCATCAATTCGAAACAAATCCTAATTACATGAGGCAAAATCTAATCTTTGAGTTTTAATTTTTATGAATTCATCAACTGAGTATTGTAGAAAAGGCCTTCCAGAATGCAACTCTCCATTTTAGTCATTATCTCTGGTTTGAAATTTATAGTTGTAGTATTCACGATAAGAAATGTTCTCTCTTTTTCGTTTTCTTTTTTGTAGAACTTTAGCTTCCATATCAAGCAATCGATCAATAGAACACATATTTGATAAATTTGGAAGTTGTTCATTTTCACAGTGTGATTGATTAGTTTTGTTATAAGGTTGCACAACTCTTTTAATTCCACAATGCCATCCATTTTGACCATAAGGAAATAACAAAGGATATTGTAAAGGATCATAACAACCGTAGTAATAATTAACCAATTGACTATTATTATTACAAGGATAAATTCGAATATATGGTGCGAAACTATTATTTCTTGATTCTTGGTCTAACATATTGCCGCAACTTTCGAGACAGTCGGTAAGTTATACACTTGTTGATTTAAGGTAGAGTCACATTTGAGTGCAATGTATAAGTTTGGCAATTTTGGAACATGTATTAGAGACTTCAGGAAGATACAATATGGATTTATTTTTAATATATTCATCAATTTTTGGACAACTGAATGATTCGCTTTATTACAAAAAGCCAAACGGTTCAACATTTCAGTGTGATCGTCATAAAAATATAACTGAAGGTTTCTTGGTTTTTGATTTGAAGGCATCAGATCGTCAATGAAATGATACATTTGTCCTTGAACTCTGAAGGTATAGATACCGTGATATCTATTCGCTAGCTCTTTGTCATATTTTACTCGGCGAACATGTTATTATACATTCTAATGTATGTACGAAAATGTATAGATTCATCTGTGTTACCTAAAAAAAGATCCACTAATTCTGTAGGCATTTCATGGGATGTTAATTTAACTGTACCATTACTACAACAAAATTCCGGTGACTCATATTCAAATTTCTTTGCTCAACAATATTTACAAGGAGGAACTCTTTTCAAAATGGTTGCATCAGTAGGAAGTTGTTTAATATTGAAACAACATACAACCTATTACCTGCGTAAATTAGTTATTGCAGACTGGAATATAAGCTAAAAGAGGAGTTGAATAATCAATATAGTTATAAGCTTACAGTGAAACGAACCTTTGGTTTTATAAGGTATTGTCTTTTGAGCATGCCACTGATTCATGAGTACTGCCAAGCCTAATATAGATATGATTTCAGTTAATATAGAAACCGTTAATACAGTTCAAAAATTCTGTGGAAATGTAAAGATAAACAAAAAACCTGCAGCAGTTATAGTTGTAGTGTTTGGATGTTGTTGTTCAATGGGTGGAGCTGATGTTGAGCTTGATAGAAAGAGTTCTAATTAATAAAACTAATCCTTCTTTTGGAAGATGAAATATGAGAAGTATGTGCATATTACATACCGACTTCAAAAGTGGAAAAGCAGCCAATTGTATTTTTCCCTTTGGGTGTTGTAACTATAGAAGAGTTACTGCAAAGGCCATTGCCTGGCAGGACAAGAAACGTGGTATAAGTATAGTAGGATTACGTGTATAATGAGACAAAGCACCGTGCATTTATTGTTTATATTCTGCAAACCTGCTTCACAGTAAGGTAATCTCTCTGTGATAGTGATGCCTCTTTGCCGACTTAGTTGGGGTTGAGCAGTAGCCAGTAAAGCAGGGGCAGTACACAGAAAATTCTGAGAGTTCGATTCTTGATATCTCGTACGCCGTTGCAGGAAAAGTGCTTTCTGATCTGCTTTCTTTCTATCAGATGACACTTGTCTATATAGGTCATGTCACCTATTGCTAACAGCAGAAGCTTTATCTGTAGAGCATTGGCAGCGCTTTTTCGGTGAGGATATGCTTAAACTGACAATCTTTTTATTTGGAGACATATTTACTGTCGGAAATATATGAAGTTAGTCTATCAATGTTGTACTGCAAAAGATAAGTAGATCACCAAGAGTAATAAAGTATAAGGAGCCATTTTATAAGTAAAAACTGTTATTATCCCGAACATAAATCAATTGATGTTCTATAAATAAGCAGTAATACATAAATACTCTATATGATCTGAATTTCTTAGGAAACAAAATGCACGTACATGGTAAAATGATAAATAACCTTTACCACATGACTTTTAATTAAGAGGCAAAAAATTGTCTTGTTAATCACACACAGCCAAGATTCCAGAATGTAAAATAAAAGGGGGGAAAAGTTGAATTCATAGCCCCATCTTTTTCCGATTCCTTGCAAATTAAATTTCTCCTTTAATAATTAAACGATTCAGGTTTCTTGAAGTTTCTAAATAATAGGAAAAATGGAAGGGATAATAATAATAGGTAAGTGAATTTGACAAATTCATATCAAGAATTTTTTTCGGTATAACATTAACTTTGAGAGAAGAAGAAGCTAACACAGAAGAGGGAAAGTTACTAAGCAGATCGGTGAAACAAAAGCTTCGTTCTTGCTTTACAACTTATTCTGTAAGCAGTTATAGTATGTCCAAGAGTAGGGACCACTAAACAGAGAAACAACACACGTATTATCCATGACTTTTATCGATGAAGCCATTGTGTTGAGATAAAAGATGAAGCTTCAACAGAGAAAATACAAGATTTGGTATCCCGAGGTTTAGCCGAGGCATTCAAGAAATTCAAAATCATGTCTTAAACAATGGAATTCACGTAAATAGTAAAATGATAAATAACCTTTACCACATGACTATGTTAATTAAGAGGCAAAAAATTGGCTTGTTAATCACACAGAGTCAAGATTCCAAAGTGCAAATAGGAAAAATGGAAGGGATAATAATAATAGGTAAGTGAATTTGACGTACTCATTTGAAGATTTTTTTTGGTATAACATTAACTTTGAGAGAAGAAGAAGGTAACACATAAGAGGAAAAGTTACTAAGAAGATCGATGAAACAAAAGCTTCGCTCCTGCTCTACAACTTGTTCTGTAAGTAGTTATAGTATGCCCAAGAGCAGAGACTACCGAAGAGAGAAACAACACCCGTATAACCTATGACTTTTATAGATGAAGCCATTGTGTTGAGACAAAAAATGAAGCTTCGACAGAGAAAACACAAGCTTTGGTATCCCGAGGTTTAGCTGAGGCATTCAAGAAATTTAAAATCACGTCTTAAACAATGGAATGAACATAAATGGTAAAATAATAAATAACCTTTACCACATGACTATGTTAATTAGGAGGCAAAAAGTTGGCTTGTTAATCACACACAGTCAAGATTCCAGAATGCAAAATAAAAGGGGAAAAAAGTTGTATTCATAGCCCCATTTTTTTCTGATTCCTTGCAAATTAAATTTCTCCTTTAATAATTAAAAGATTCAGGTTTCTTGAAGTTTCTAAATAATAGGAAAAATTGAAGGGATAATAATAATAGGTAAGTGAATTTGACAGATTCATTTGAAGAATTTTTTTTGGTATAACATTAACTTTGAGAGAAGAAGAAGCAAACACAGAAGAGGGAAAGTTACTAAGTAGATCAGTGAAACAAAAGCTTCACTCCTGCTCTACAACTTGTTCTGTAAGAAGTTATAGTATGTCCAAGAGTAGAGACTACTGAACAGAGAAACAACACACGTATAACTCATGACTTTTTTCGATGAAGCCATTGTGTTGAGACAAAAGATGAAGCTCTGACAAAGAAAACACAAGCTTTGGTATCCCGAGGTTTAGCTGAGGCATTCAAGACATTCAAAATCATGTCTTAAATAATGGAACACCAATGTTAGCATAATGATAAACGGTAGACACTAAAACCCCATTATAGTCATTATGACGAATATGATAGATTCCCAGTAGTAGAGTGAAAGCGTTACAACTGTAGGCAAGGTGATCAGCTGTTTGTATGACTTTGTATTTAGTACTATCATGTTTTATCCATTCAATGTTTTTGTTCTAATTTATTTCTGTACTTGACATATATCATTGTGATCATATACAATGTACGACCACTCCTGGTAAATAAATTCTCTACACACCAACTATGTATGCTTTAGCTACTTAACATATACTACTGTGGAATCCTTTAGTGTTTGTTCTTACCACGTAAGACTTATATTTTATGATGATTAGTTTGCGACATAAGTAGCTTTAAATTGACAAAACTGAAAACAGGGAGCAGTACATACAAATTGACATGGAAACTTAAAATTGAAAGTCGGTTGTTGGAGTATTATGTTGAATAAGAAAAGTAAAGATATAGAAGATTAATTAATTGCCTCAACAACAAAATTCCAACTGTTGGCAGAAAAGGGTGTGTAATCAGAAAGTAGAATCCAGAAAACAAAACAAAAAGTAAAGGTTTCAAGGAATAGGAATCACCTACAAATTCATGAACAAAGATGATGCTTTTGCTCTTCTGAAATGGACACAGCTTCCTCGACCTAAGTTCATTTTACATTGGAAGAATATATTTACTCAAACAAAGAAAAGCAATGGTATTCTACAATGTCAAAGTAATTCTACTATTGAGTCTTGGTTTCTTTGGTATGTTACAGTAGAGAAGACATTCTTCTGTTAAAGTTGGGAATGCCAATGAAATGATCGCATGGTATGACACATACCACTCTAACTATAAACAATGATCGCAAGGTATGACGCATAACAATCTAACTATAAAGAAAAATTAAACTTTTCTAAGTATTACTATCCCCAAACTTCTATTCTACTCCCTATTACAATCTGTTAGAATCACAACAACAATAACACCAGTGTAGTCCCGCAAAGGGTGCGCTACCATAGAGATGTATACAAACAAAATTAATTCTACTTTCGAAAGTGTTGTCTAATTAAAAACAATATTACTAATTATTTCCTTGACTATGTGTAGCGCCCCGGAAAACGGGTCCCGAAGCGTCACACGGTGCTTGAGGCTACGAGTATCCCCAAGATAACCCTTTGAGCCATTTTCATTTAGTTTAACACAAATCATCGGGGTTTCCATAAATAACCCTCAAATATCAACAGAGTAATCATCATCCAAGAATAAAAGAATTTCAGAAAGATAACAAAATATGACTTATTAGTCAACTCCCAACATCTATACTAGTCTGACAAGCCTCTAAGAAAATCAATAAAACCAGCGAGCCATTGAGACATGCCCCAACTGAATCATACTCAGTTATCAAATGTAAACAATTTTGGGAAACTAACATCAAACATCACATCCTCAGAACATGAGGACTCACCACGATAGAGGATGTAGAACAGCGTGCCCGAAGAATCACTGTCGAACCTGGAACTGAGTACCTGAACCTACCTTCTAAGAAAATGCAGCCCACATCCGAAGATGTGGGTCAGTACCATGGAAAGGAACCGAGTATATGGGGGTGTATGCAATTGTATAAACATCATCATCATAAATATTTATAAGAAATATGCAGGATGTATGAAAGACTCACATAGCCCGAAGAAAATTATTATAATCATGAGAGGATGAAATAAGTACAATAACACATGTGAGTCATCATATAATTTGTCAATCACTTTCAGTTCATCAAGAATATCAATTCTCATAATGTAAATATCATTTAAATCTTTTAAAAGAATAACTTTCACAATTCCACTTTCAATTCACTTCACCATTCACCATAGACACAAGGAAACACACACACTGGGAGATCCTATAACCGAAATAAACTATGTGAGCTACATGGAGTCCAACGTATAATGCACGTTGGGTAGAACCGTCCTATCCTTTCCATCGGAGTAGGACTATCGATATCAAATCTACACAAACTAGTGATCACTATATAAATCAGCCTCAGGCTCACTCCTACGGGGGCACGTAGTTCTAGGGAAGTAAGGTCGCTTTATACCTCCCACTCGGTGCTAAAGATTTTTCCCGGACTTAGATCAGATCATTTCAAAGACAATCCACAACAAAACAATTTCAGTAATATATAAATATACATCAGGAGCCATCATGCTTCCCATCTATCAAAATCAACCACGTTGTGGATTTCTTTCACACTCGAGTTCAAAACAACTCCATTAAGATCAAAAGGTCAAATCATTCAAAATATCTCAAATATTCAACATCAACGTGCTTATAACACACACTTTCTAAAAAAAACACAATTTCCAATGGGAATTCAAGACCCAAATATCAAAATCATGATAAATATCATTCAAGATTCATGCTTTATATCTCCAACATGTAAATTCATCTTTCAAAATCATAAATATCAAGATTTCATAATAATCATCATAAGATATGGGTTCATACTTCAAATTCGTAAAAATCAAATAAAAATCATGCCTTTTGTAAAGAAAATTACTTTTGGTCACAAGAACGAAAGAGAGTTCTTGTTGAAAACCCCACATACCTTGAATGATGAACTTTAGATCAATACTCATTTTTGATATGTTAATCATACCTTTGAATGATGGTTCTTGGAGTTCTTGAACTAGGAACTTGAAATCTTGAATAAATTTGCAGAATTAATGGTGAACTTTGGAGGTTCTTGAAGTTCTTGAACTAGGAACTTGGAATCTTGAATAAATTTGTAGAATTAATGGTGAACTTTGGAGGTTCTTGAAGTTGGATGTAGGAGCTTAGGATTTTCTTTTTGAGGGAATTTGATGAAATATAATATATAATGCTTCTAATAGGCTTTAATATAGGGTTTGGATGGATTTTGGGTGAGGGGAAATGACCAAAACGCCCCTAAAAATTAAATAATTCTCGAATCTGTTCTTTGGTGGACTGTTTTGATAGTCTGAAGTAGATCAACCATAACATTTTACTCTGATATCCAGATTGGATGAAACCAATTTCATTATAAAGAGGACTCTCATATCTTTCCATTGATATATAGTATCTCACCCAGATCATTGTGTACGAGGAGTTATGATCGTTTGAAGTTGACCCAAAAATTTGCTTTTTTTAGGTTGAAGTAGATCGACTATAACTTTTTGCTCCGATAGACAAATTGGATGAAACTAATTTCATTGGAAAGAGGACTCGCAGAGCTTTCCGTTGATATATGGTAGATTACTCAGATCATTATGTACAAGGAGTTATGATCGTTTAAAGTTGGAGCAAAAATACGCCAGCCCTCAGTACTTTTTTTCCTTTATGTTTTACTATTCACTACTATTCACGGTTCGATTGGAATATTCATAACTCGTCGCTCGGGTGTCCGTTTTGGATGATCCACATATAGTTGGAAAGATTATTCGATACTCTACGCAATGGTGGGTCATAATCTAAGACATTCCACATGAAAAATTTATAATTCATTCTAGAAGATAGAACCCAACACGTTTACGTATAAAATTTCAACAAAAAATTTCCCGGGGTATTACATCATCCCCCCTTGGAAATATTCATCCTCAAATAACACTAGACATGCCAATATTAGATAGGGAATAGATCATACAGCTAAAACCATTCGTTAGACTCATCACCACATCGTTTCTCACTCCGAATGCAACATAGAATGCATAAATTCAAGAAACTACAGCTGAACACATAATAAATGATAGCTGAACTGCTGCAACTTTTATCAAAAGTGCATGATTTAGGAAAGAACGGTACCTTCGGATTGATCGGAGTTCGTAGAAAATAGGTGCAGGTACTTGGATCGCATATCCGCCTCAGCTTCCCAAGTTGTACCCTCAACAGATTGGTTTCGCCACAACACCTTGACCAAGGAAACTTCTTTGTTCCTTAGTCTTCGGACACTGAAATCAAGAATCTCAATAGGAATCTCATCAAAAGAAAGATTTTCTTGAATGTCAGCACTCACAGAGGAATCCACTACCACAGCATCGCTAATATACTTTCTAAGCATGGAGACATGGAATATTGGATGAACAGAGGACAACTCGGAAGGCAACCTAACCTCATAAGCTACCTTACCAACACGGCTAAGAATTTTGTAAGGACCAACATAACGGGGACTAAGCTTCCCCTTCTTTCCGAATCTCTTCACCCCCCTCATGGGTGAAAATTTCAGATACACTAGGTCACCAACTTCAAACTCAAGGTCTCTCCTTCTAACATCCGTATATGACTTCTGATGACTCTGCGCAGTTGTCAACCTTTCCCTAATCAACTTAACTTTTTCCGTAGCCTCAAATACCGAATCAGGACCACTCACAGCCGCTTCACCCACCTCGAACCAACCTATGGGTGATCTACACTTCCTCCCATATAAGGCTTCAAAAGGAGCCATGCCAATACTAGAGTGGAAACTGTTATTGTAAGCAAACTCTATTAACGGTAAGTGATCATCCCAACTTTCCTTAAAGTTAAGTGCACAAGATCTCAATATATCCTCTAAAGTCTGGATGGTCCGCTCAGCCTGACCATCGGTCTGCGGATGAAAAGCAGAACTCAAAAGCACTTGGGTACCAAGACCCTTCTGAAGAGCTTTCCAAAATTGCAAAGTGAACTGAGTACCCCTATCCGAAATAATAGACAAGGGAACTCCATGCAGTCTGACTAGCTCTCGAATATACAATCTAGCGTAATCCTCAACAGTATATGAAGTATGAACAGGCAAGAAATGAGCAGACTTAGTCAACCTATCAACCACAACCCAAATGGAATCATGATGGCGTCGGGAAGGAGGTAAACTATTCACGAAGTTCATATTTATCTCTTCCCACTTCCAGGTGGGAATACTAAACTCTTGCATCATACCACCAGGTCTTTGGTGTTCAACCTTAACCTGTTGGTATGTTGCACACTTAGCTACAAACGCTGCTATATCTTTCTTCATGCCACTCCACCAATAGATTTGCCGCAAGTCACGGTACATCTTGGTGGCACCAGGATGAATAGAATATCATGCCCCGTGCGCTTCAGCCATAATCCTCTGTCTCAGATCATCAACATTCAGGACACACAATCTACCCTGCAATCTCAACACACCATCTCTCCCTTGGGAGAAAACCTCTACTTTTTGGTCCTTGACTGACTCCTTCAGTCTGACCAAACTAGCATCTAAGTATTGCTTTTCCTTCACTTCCAAAACCAAGGAGGATTCGGAACTACTCTGAACCCCTATACTACCTTCAGCAGAGTCAAACAATCTAACCCTCAATCTGGCCAAATGATGTACATCACGAGCCAACTTTTTCTTACGTTCTACCATATGCGAAACACTACCTATGGACACTCTACTTAGGGCATCCGCCATAACATTGGCCTTGCCTGGATGGTACAACATACTCATATCATAGTTCTTTAATAATTCTAACCATCGTCTCTGCCTAAGATTCAATTCTCTCTGGGTAAACACATACCGCAGACTCTTATGATCAGTGAAAACATCAACATGGACACCATACAAATAGTGTCTCCAGATTTTCAAAGCAAACACAACAGCAGCCAACTCAAGGTCATGGGTGGGGTAATTTTTCTCATGGGGTTTCAACTGTCTAGAAGAATAAGCTATCACCTTACCCTTCTGCATCAATACGCAACACAACCCAACTCTCGAAGCATCACAGTACACCATAAAACCATCAACACCATCAGGCAAAGTCAAAACAGGGGCTGAAGTGAGTCGAGTCTTCAACTCCTGAAAACTCTTCTCACAAGATTCGGACCACAAGAACTTCATTTTCTTTTGGGTCAACCGAGTCATAAGAGACGCTATAGAAAAGAAACCCGCAACAAAACGGCGGTAATAGCCAGCTAAACCCAAGAAACTTCGGATATTAGTCGGAGAAATAGGTCTAGGCCAATTTCTAACAGCTTCGGTCTTTTGGGGATCAACTTTAATACTCTCGGAAGAAATCATATGACCCAGAAAAGCAACTGACCTTAGCCAAAACTCACACTTACTGAACTTGGCAAACAACTTGTGATGTCTAAGGGTTTGCAAGACAGTTCGGAGATGATCAGAATGTTCATCTTCACTACGGGAGTACACCAGTATATCATCGATGAACACTATGACAAACATATCCAGATATGGTCTGAACACTCGATTTATGAGGTCTATGAAAGTTGTTGGGGTATTAGTTAACCCGAAAGACATAACAAGAAACTCAAAATGGCCATAACGAGTTCGAAAAGTGGTTTTTGGGATGTCACACTCCCTAACTTTAAGTTGATGATAGCCGGAACGAAGGTCTATCTTTGAGAAATAACTTTCACCTTGCAATTGGTCAAACAAATCATCTATTCTCAGAAGGGGGTACTTATTTTTTACGGTGACTTTATTCAGTTGGCGGTAATCAATGTACATACGCAAAGAGCCATCTTTCTTTCTCACAAACAACACAGGAGCACGCCAAAGAGAAACACTGGGCCTTATGAAACCCTTATCTAGTAGATCTTTGAGTTGCTCTTTCAACTCCTTAAGTTCTACAGGGGCCATATGGTAAGGAGAAATAGAAATGGGCTGAGTATCGAAAAGAAGATCAATCCCGAACTCTATCTCTCTATTAGGAGGTATCCCTGGGAGATCATCATCTAACCAAATGGTAAATACACCCCTTGGAAATAAGCTTTCTAGCTTTGAGGTAAGAGATAGAATGACTCTTAGGTGACACAGAATTCCCAGACCACTCAAACACGAATACACCCGAAAACTAAAACTTGACCACTCAGGTACGACAATCAATAGAGGCATAAGAAGAATACAGCCAGTCTATACCCAGAATCATATCAAAATCTACCATGTCTAACTCAATCAGATCAGCCAACAAGACTCTATGAAAAACGGTAATAGGACACTTTTTATACACTTTCTGGGCAACAATCGAATCACCCACTGGGGTAGAAACTAGGATAAGCTCAGGAATAACCTCAGGACTCATTTCAAAATTCACAGCAATCAAAGGTGTAACATATAGGAAACTAGATCCAGGATCCAACAAAGCATACACATCAAACTAAAATATACAAAGCATACCAGTAACAACATCGGGAGAGTCCTCTTGTTCCTGGTGGGACGGTAAAGCATAGAATCTATTCTGGCTCTGCCCGCCAGCATTGCTAGAAGAGGCGCCCTGAGCTGGGGCTGGGCGAGTTGCTAGAACTGGAACACTAACAGTCTGAGTCTGGGTCTGAGGGCGATAATCACGACGCCCTTGTCCATCCTGTGGACAATCTCTAACTCTGTGACCCATGTCACCACACCAGAAACAACCCCTCTTCTCACCCCAGCACTCACCCGAATGAGCCCTACCACACTTAGGATACAGGGGACGATTTGGCTTACTACCAGCACTGTACTGGGACCTGGATGCATATGACCTGCTACCTTGCTCCTACCTACCTCTAGGCATGGGAGCACTAGCAGATAACGGTGCTGGCATAGGCGAACGATCCTGATACTGAGGGCGAATCCCTCCCTGCGATCTAGTCTGACCCTGTCCGTGCTGCTCGGACCTAGCTCTCTTATTCCCTCTTATTCTATCTCTCTCCTTAATCTTATCTGCCTCAATCTGTTGGGCATGAGTCATCATTCTAGAAAGATTCATCTCACTATTCAGCATAGCAGACCTACACTCCTTAACCATATAACTAGACACTCCAATCACAAACTTACTCATACTAGCCCGATTATCAGCCACTAAGTCAGGAGCATACTTGGCCAACTGATTGAACTTTAGACAGTACTCCCTAACAGTCATAGAGCCCTGTCGCAGGTTCATAAACTCTTCCACCTTCGCCTCCTTATCTTCAAAGGGAAAAACTTATCCAGGAATGCATCCTGGAACTCTTGCCAAGTTGTAGGGACAACTCTCTCACCTCTACCTTTCCTCCAAGCAATAACCCAGTCATAAGCAAGGTCTTTCAACCTATACGCAACCAACTCTACATTATGTTCCTCAGATACATGCATCACCTGAGTAATCTTTCGTACCTCATCTAAAAACAACCGTGGATCCTCATCAGACTTGGACCTATAGAATTCCGGTGGATTCATCTGCATGAAGTCACGAATCCTGGCAGCAGCTGAATCAACTCCCTGCTGCTGTGGAACCGGGGCCGAGTTGGCCTAAACATTTGCAGTAGCAGCTTGGGCCAGCGCCTGGAAGGCTGCTCGAAATTTAGTATGAGACACATTTTCATTCAATGGGTCAGCGAGTTGAGGTTGCTGGCCATCATTATTTCTTCTCGCTCGACGTGGAGGCATATTTCTGAAAGAGGAGAGCACGAATCAATAGCAGAGAGAGAAACTTTAAACACGATAGACTTTTGAAAGAAAGAATCACACTTTTTCCTAAAACGTCTTGTAGCCTCTTGCTCATAGATGTAGCGTACTACACACCGATGATCAAGACTCTACTTAACGCAGCTTGTCAGACTCTCTAAGACACCTTACAAATGTAGGCTCTGATACCAAGTTTGTAACGCACCGAAAAACGAGTCCCGAAGCGTCACACGGTGCTTAAGGCTACGAGTAGCCCCAAGCTAACCCTTTGAGCCATTTTCATTCAGTTCAACACAAATCAATGGGGTTTCCATAAATAACCCTCAAATATCAACAGAGTAATCATCATCCAAGAATAAAAGAATTTCAAAAAGATAAAAAAATACAACTTATTAGTCAACTCCCAACATCTATACTAGTCTGAAAAGCCTCTAAGAAAATCAATAAAACCAGCGACCCATTGAGACATGCCCCAACTGACTCATACTCAGTTATCAAATGTAAATAATTCTGTGAAACCAACATCAGAAATCATGTCCTCGGAACATGAGGACTCACCACGACAGAGGATGTAGAACAGCGTGCCCGAAGAATCACTGTCGAACCTAAAACTGAGCACCTAAACCTATATTCTGAGAAAATGCAGCCAACATTCGAAAATGTGGGTCAGTACCATGGAAAGGAACCAAGTATATGAGGGTGTATGCAGTTGTATAAACATCATCATCATAAATATTTATAAGAAATATGCAGGATGTATGAAAGACTCACATAGCCCGAAGAAAATCATCATAATCTTGAGAGGATGAAATAAGTACAATAACACATGTGAGTCATCATATAATTTGTCAATCACTTTCATTTCATCAAGAATATCAATTCTCATAATGTAAATATCATTTAAATCTTTCGAAAGAATAACTTTCACAATTCCACTTTCAAATCACTTCACCATTCACCATAGACACAAGGAAACACACACACTGGGAGATCCTATAACCGACATAAACCATGTGAGCTACATGGAGTCCAATGTACAATCCATATTGGGGAGAGCCATCCTATCCTTGTCATCGGAGTAGGACTATCGATATCAAATCCACACAAACTAGTGATCACTATATAAATCAGCCTCAAGCTCACTCCTACGGGGGCACGTAGTTCTACGAAAGTAAGTTCGCTTTATACCTCCCACTCGGTGCTAAAGATTTCTCCCGGACTTAGCTTAGATCATTTCAAAGACAATCCATAATAAAACAATTTTAGTAATATATAAATATACATCAGGAGTCATCATGCTTCCCATCTATCAAAATCAACCACGTTGTGGATTTGTTTCATACTCGAGTTCAAAACAACTCCATTAAGATCAAAAGGTCAAACCATTTAAAATATCTCAAATATTCAACATCAACGTGCTTATAACACACACTTTCTCAAAAAACACAATTTTCAATGGGGATTCACGACCCAAATATCAAAATCATGATAAATATCGTTCAAGATTCATGCTTTATATCTCCACACATATAAATTCATCTTTCAAATTCATAAACATCAAGATTTCATAATAATCATCATAAGATATGGGTTCATGCTTCAAATTCATAAAAATCAAATAAAAATCATGCCTTTGTAAAGAAAATTGCTTTTGGTCACAAGAACGAAAGAGAGTTCTTGTTGAAAACCCCACATACCTTGAATGATGAACTTTAGATCGATACTCATTTTTGAGATGTTAATCGTGCCTTTGAATGATGGTTCTTGGAGTTCTTGAACTAGGAACTTGGAATCTTGAATAAATTCGCAGAATTAATGGTGAACTTTGGAGGTTCTTGAACTAGGAACCTGGAATCTTGAATAAATTTGCAGAATTAATGGTGAACTTTGGAGGTTCTTGAAGTTGGATGTAGGAGCTTAGGGTTTTCTTTTTGAGGGAATTTGATGAAATATAATATATAATGCTTCTAATAGGCTTTAATATAGGGTTTGGATGGATTTTGGGTGAGGGAGAATGACCAAAACGCCCCTAAAAATCAAGTAATTCTCGAATCTGTCCTTTGATGGACTGTTTTGATAGTCTGAAGTAGATCAACCATAACATTTTACTTCGATATCCAAATTGGATGAAACTAATTTCATTAGAAAAAGGACTCTCATATATTTCCGTTGATATATAGTATCTCACCCAGATCATTGTGTACGAGGAGTTATGATCGTTTGAAGTTGACCCAAAAATTCTCTTTTGATAGGCTGAAGTAGATCAACCATACCTTTTTGCTCGGCTAGAAAAATTGGATGAAACCAATTTCATTGGAAAGAGGACTCGCAGAGCTTTCCGTTGATATATGGTAAATTACTCAGATTATTATGTACAAGGAGTTATGATCGTTTAAAGTTGGAGCAAAAATACGCCAGGCCTCAGTACTTTTTTTCCTGCATGTTTTACTGTTCACTACTATTCACGGTTCGATCGGAATGTTCATAACTCGTCCCTCGGGTGTCCGTTTTGGATGATCCACATATCGTTGGAAAGATTATTTGATAATCTACATAATGGTGGGTCATAATCTAAGACATTCCATACGAAAAATTTATAATTCATTCTAGAAGATAGAACCCAACACGTTTACGCACAAAATTTCAATGAAAAATTTCCCGGGGTATTACACCATGAAAATTATTCATCTTAAGAAGAATATTTCAAATATCCATGAATTTCTTATGCAACTTGATTGGAGAATTTTCAGAAATAGCTAAAGAGCAAATATTGAATGAAGTGAAGGATTCGCAGAAATAGCCTGCTTCTTTTTCCCCAAATTAACAAACATTCAAACAATCAATTTATAAATAGAAGTCAAGAAACTCCACGATTTAAAATAGAAACATGAAAAATGAAGAACGACCCTCTCCCACTGAATAATCTAGAATTCAGCTTAAAGAAACCATAATTAAGCAGAAGAAGAGTTATCCAACCGTTCAAATTAATTATTCACCAGAAGCACATAAGGAGTTGAAATTTGAAACAATAGAACTCACTCTGAAAATCTTGTTGCTGATGTTGATTTGCTAATACTGTAGTTTGATTGTACATAGAAATTGGGGAACCATTCCAGTAGAAAAACCTAGAAAAATCTTTAAAAAGAGGCGAGAAGAATAATGGATAATAAAACATAGAAGCAATGGTGGTGGAAACAATGGACAAAATGTTGAGCAAAAAGACTAAAAATCCCTGAAGCAAGCATGTCAACAAAGTCAAAAAGCTTGAAGCAGAGGCGCCAAGAATAATGGATAATAAAACATAGAAGCAACGGCGGAGGAAATAATGGACAAAATATTGAGCGAAAAGACTAAAACTCCCTGAAGCAAGCATGTCGACGAGTCGTGCTTGCTTCACCACATTTCTAAATAGTAGTAATAAGTATATTATTATTATTATATTATATATATATTTATAAAATCGTACGAGCAATATTTTCTTAAAATATGATCTTTTTACCTGATATACTATATAAATAAAAGTAAATAGTATATTTATATCAAGGAGATAAGATATTGTTCTTATTCATATAAATATATCATACATTCATTTTCATAATGAAATAATATAAAAATATTAAAGATACGTTATTGATAGTTAAAAATTATCTATAAGAAAATATAGCACAGATCAAATTAATATTGGTGGAGTTAAAATTTTTATGAAAGGGATTAAAAAAATATATGTTATTTAATGTTACTTTAAAGTTATTTTACATGCAGGTTAATTTATCTATTATATTGTACCCTCTCCATTCCTTTTTATTTGCTCTATTTGGGTTAGACACACACTTTAATCTCTTGCTCCTATAAATTTAAAAGTAATTTTACTAATATACCTCTAATTAAATTTTATACATCTTTCCAAATCAATAATAATTACATTTATTGAACAAGGGCATGATAGAAAGATTTTGTTCAAATTATTCTTGAAAGATTAAAAGAGCAAATATTTAGAAATAAAAGCACAATCCAAATGGAGCAAATAAAAAGAAATGAATGGAGTATTATCTATCTTATTTTTAAGATTACAAATCTCATTTTTTTATGAAAGCTTACATATAAATATATTTATATACTATAGTAAAAGTTCTTTACACTGACTATTTAATGTACTTCAATCTTTTTTAAAAAAAATTATCTTTTAAATATCTTTTTTGAAGTTATATCATATAAAAAAATATTCTAAATTTTTTATGAAATAAAAATTTTGCCCTTGGTAGTCCTCCAACTCATTTTATCGAGAAGTATATCTACATCGCAAAGTTAAAGGGGTATATTTGATCTTTTTCTCCAAAAATTTTGAACGACGACAAAAATAAAATTGGTTCTTTTTACTACCTTGACGCCTTTTTCTGGCTTGGCCTTCTCTTCTACAGTTGTTATACAATAGATGAGCTTCATAACTTCCCGTCCATCTATGTCTGGAAAAATATCAAGAAAATTAAATCCCATATATTTTTTCATCTAAATCCACTATAATATAAAAATGTTTTAAAAAAATAAAGAAAATTCAACCTAAAATATAAAACACTCATTTATAAAAAAACATAGCTAAAAATGTAAAACAAAAGTTAAAGAAAATTAAATCCCACTTACTTGTTCATCTAAATCTACTAAAATATCAAACACACATTTAAAAACTTCCTCAGAATGTAAAAACCAATCAAGAAAATTAAAACCCACTTATTATTCCATCTAAATCTACTAAAATACCAAACACACATATGGAGGGGAGAAAAACTAAAAATGTGACAAAAAAAAAAAAGAAAATCAAACCCCATTTATTTTTCAATCTAAATCAACTAAAACATCACACAACCATCTACATACATATAATAATAATAATAATAATAATAATAATAATAATAATAATAATAATAATAGTAAAAATCCAAAAGCAAATGAAAATAAAAATTATTAGGTTAACCGCTAACGACATAGCTCCGGTAGGTGTAGGTAAAGAAGCAGGAGCAGGTGGCGAAGGCGGAGCCACACACGTTGTATAACCCAACTCATTACACGACTCATTAGTACCGAACTTAGCACCAACTGAGTTCTCAACTTTAGAACGTGAATTCGTCGAATAGGCTTGGAACCCCATCAAAGATTTGAAATCTTGATGATGAGAATGATAATAGTTGAAGTTGTACATATTAGTTAATGAAGGAAATTCATGTAGCTGGCTAATTTGTGGCTAAAGAAGAAGGCGGATGGTTCGAGGGCAACACCGATTTTTATTAGTGTGAAATTACTGCTTTGCCCAGCGTCATTCCTCCACCACCTCTTCTATATAGTAGAAATATAAATACTACATAATGAATGGCCCATTTACAGGCCCAATATTATAATTTTAAATATATTTACAACTATTTAATTAATTTTTCACAAAAAAATATCATTAATATTTTTGAATAAACACAATAGGAAATGTAAGTAGAAATCACACTATATGATCAAATATAACTTTTAATTTTATAGAATTAGATAATAACTTACAACTTATTTAAGGTTTCATGACTAACATTAAAATATCATATACTCTAATGTTTATTTTAATATCAAGTCAATCACGTTCTCTTAGATTAAACAACTAATTGTAATGTTTTTCTTTTACTACTTTATTTAAAAATTATACAAGAGAATAGATAAAAATTATAAATATTTATTTATTAATATTTTATATAGAATCATACGAAGCAATAAAGGATACCAATCCATACATAAATTGATTGTATATGCATTTAAATTCATTTTATGGGTGTTTAACAAACGAAAATAAGGACCTACAGGATGAACGTTTTAATGAATCATAATATTAAAGGATTGCTTTTATGTGTTGTCTTATATAAATTAAAAATAAGAGAATAATTTAATATTGTAAGTAAGAAATTTCTTTTTAAGTGATTTGTCTACCCGATAAGGAAATTTACTACCTCAAATAAAGAGACTCAAGAGAATTAATAAAAGTTAACATGATATATATTATTTGAATTGAGACATAAAATGTATCAAAAGAGATATTCTGATATAATGCATTTAATTTTTTTTACTACATATTAAAATAGACTTATAGTTGGGGTGTGTGAAATTCGTATGAATAATTACATCATTAATGACATTGAAAAGATTCTAATAAAATGATCATTATATTTTTTTTTCATTTAAAATAGAGTTGTAGTGGGGTCAACATAAAAAATTATACGAAAATATTTAAAAATTATGAAAAAAGCACTATACCCTTGGTTATATTTGTAAGTTTTACCTTAAACATGAATTAACTATCAATAATTTTAGGCAAAAACAATAAAAAATAATAATGAATGTTAGATTCAAAAGTAACTTGTTTATTCCGTGGATTTAGTTAAAAGGAGAGAAAACTCGTTGGACACCATGATTCAAAAAAATATTTAAATGGAACAAACTTCAGATATAATTTACTTTAAATTTTAATGTTATTCTTTCCATTTGATTCAAGTATATTATTTAAATTTATATTTAATAAAAATATTATCTCATAAATTCTCATATATCACAATAAAGTATGGACAAAATTCTCTACATAAATTACTTTTTAAAGTTTAACAAATTATATTTTAAAATTATTTTAGATATTATTAAAAAGTTCAACTTGAAATTACTTTTGAATGATGTGAACTATGGATATATGAATGCCTTGTAGATATTTGTTACTCTCTCAATTTCAAAATAAAGATCTATTTTTCATTTTAATTTGTTTAAAAAAGAGTAAAACTTTTCTTTTTTTTGTTGCAATACTTTATTTCAACGTTCCACGTGTTATGTTTAGAACCACAAGATAAAGGACATTTGATACAATTGACATAATTTTAATTTATGACCACAAGATACAATTTTTTTTATTTATTTTCTTATGTCGTATCAAATTAAAATAGATCATATTTTAAAAAAATGAAGGGAGTAATATTTTTTTTTATTTCTTTATTACTCTATAAAATAATTTACTATAACTAAATGTGCAAAGAAATTTTTTTACTCTACATGCCTGCGGAGATTTCATTTGAACAAAATAAAAGTGAAACTTCACCACTTATAAAAGGGAATGAAAATGAGTATTGTGTATTAGAACCAACACAAAACATTTACAAAAAATTGTGAAAGAAACAATAGCGTCCACGTGAGATATTATACAACTTTGGGATAGGATTGACATTTACAAAAAGAGATCTCATTTTTTTTTGTCATTAAAAATTGATTCAAAATGGTTCAAAAGTCAAGTTGATCTGATTTGTGCCCAAGCTTGATTTCAAATCATATGAATACTTTATATGTTTTTGTTTAGAATTAAATTTCATATTCTTTTATGGAAGTTTCATTAGTATACATAACATAGTGACATTTTTTTCTAGATATTTCTATTCTAATAAAATAAAAGTAAAATTTCACGTCTTAAAAAAGAATTGAAATTTAGATAATATCTCATTAAAATAGATTAATTATTAATATACAAAACATATATTTTGAATAATTATGCTTGAAAAATGTGGGATCCATCTTAAATATCACATCATTAAGGAACACTTGCCATTTGGGAAAGTTGTTTGGCCATTTTGTCATTTTTGAAATTTATAATCAACTTTTAAGACTATATAATGTAAACAAATATTGTAGATTTTTTGTGAAATAGCAATTTTACCCTTGGTCGTCCTCCAACTCACATTTCTATATAATAATAAATAATAATAATTCTTTATTACTCTATTAAATAATTTACTATAACTAAATGTGCAAAGAAAATTTTTTATTCTACATGCCGGTGGAGATTCCACTTATAAAAGGAAATGAAAATGAGGATTGTGTATTAGAACCAACACAAAACATTTACAAAAATTTGTGAAAGAAACTGTAGCATCCACATAAGATATTATATAACTTTGGGATAGGATTGACATTTACAAAAAGTGATTTCATTTTTTTTTTTGTCATTAAAATTGATTCAAAATGGTTCAAAAATCAAGTTGGTCTGATTTGTGCCCAAGCTTGATTTCAAATCATACGAATACTTAATATGTTTTTGTTTAAAATTAAATTTCATATTCTTTTATGGAAGTTTCATAATTATACATAACATAGTTACATTTTTTTCTAGATATTTCTATTCTAATAAAATAAAAGTAAAAATTTTACATCCTAAAAAAGAATTGAAATTTAGATAATATCTCATTAAAATAGATTAATTATTAATATACAAAACATATTTTTTGAATAATTATGCTTGAAAATTGTGGGATCCACCTTAAATATCACATCATTAGGAACCACTTGGCATTTGGGAAAGATGTTTGGCCATTTATTCTTTTTTGAAATTTATAATCAACTTTTAAGACGATATAATATAAACAAATATTATAGATTATTTATGAAATAATAATTTTACCCTTGGTTGTCCTCTAACTCACATTTCTATATAATAATACTAGATAAGTATGTCCATGCTTTGTATGGGCCTAAAATGAAAAGTATATATTCCAAATTGTACCAAAATGCTTTAATTAAAAGACGACAAAAAATCCAAAAATGTGAAGACTGTGATCTTCGAGCCAAAAGATGGATAATAATTGTAAATCGATAACTGAAACAACATAGCAATACTAACAGCTTTTGTTCAAAGTATGATTGTGGAGTCAAATATGTCAGCCAAACTGCAAAGGTCGCAACCCTCTATTCCCTCATTTAATTTACATTGAGCTCTTCTTATACTAATGAGTTGAACAACCACCTTGTGTGCAGTCTCTCCCCCGGGCCAGATGACATCGTCTTTTGGGTCCTAACTTCATAGGAGAACAGGCATGAGAGTGTGGTTGTAAAAATGGTTGTGTTAGGATTCCAAGACATTAAAATATCATAGCATTTAAAGGTAATAAGTTTGTTCCAAACCCCTGGTTGGATCATTACCCTTAAATCATAAACAAAAGCATCAACCATGGTTAAGAGGGTAATAGAGTAATCAAATAATATCAGTTTTAGCCTTCAGTTATAGAAAGTTTATGGCTGGTCTGTGTAACACCCCACACCTTCGGGCTAGAATTTAGACCGTCGATTCTACATGTATAGATCTGAACTAAATGATTCTATGTTAATATATATGTAGTGATCACTCCTATAGTATGAGAAAACCTTTGAATATGAATTGAGGTCACAAAATCCCCTAACTCAAAGACGAGTTGAAAACTTTTCTATCGATTAGATTTTAGTGAACGTTTCAACATGGGTAAATTTCCATAGACTATTACTCCTACAATATGACGGGTTAGAGGTCCTACTCTATATCAAATGAAAGGTGCTCGAAGTAGCTTTCTAACGATATCAATTCCACCTCAATTCAATACCCAAGCGAAAAGTTATGACTTTGCAAAATAGAGTGCGTCACCTTGCAATTGCCTAAGGCTACTAGAATTGTTGTGCCATGGGCAATGCGTCGCCCAGCCTATTTTGGGCGATGGGAAATATGACACCCAGCCTATTTTGAGCGATGAACAATGCGTGACACTGCCTAGATTAGGCCATAGGCAATGCATCACATGCCATATGGCCCAAGGGCATAAAAACTTTATTTTTAAATCATTTTAAGGGCAACCAAGTCTTTTTACATTCCAAAACCGTCCCTAATCATTCTTAAATAAAATTAAGCTTATTAGTAACCTTTTAAATCTCTTAAGATCCCTAATTCATCTTCCAAGAACACCATAAGAGAAAAATAACTTAGGGCTAAACATTCAAGCTCAAGGATCAACTTTTCTGCTAATTCTTCATCGATTAAGGTACGTAGAGATGTCCTAAAAACTCTATGGGCATAAGTTATGATTATATCAATCTTTTGAAAGTATGTTATAATGTTTATAACAAGGGTTTGAATATCTAAATCATGAAACCTTTTTCAATGATAGACATATTTTTTTGGTTTTGAGGCCTCCCTTTAAAATTAATTTTTACTCATGTATATGTAAGTATGTTTTTCAGTTTTGCAAATATTAAATTGAGAGCCCGAATGATGAAACCCCTTTGTTGTTATAATACCTCTTGATTTCACATGTGGTGGGTTGTTCAATTGCATGTTTTGAAATGTGAGATAAGTGTTTTACTATTATTTTGAACTTGATATTGATTATGAATTAACGAGAGGGTTTTTTTTATTATTTATAAATGTTTAAAGTGATAATTGAAAGAGATTTCATGGTTTGTTACATAATACTTGATCACCACGTGTTTGTGAATTAAAATTGAGGATCTTTGCCTAAGTTTTCATGAGTTTTACTATACGCATCTTCATATATTATTTGAATAGTTTGGTGGTCTGAACACAAGGTTTTGAAAGAGAAGACTGTAACATGATAATGTATGGCTTAGAGATATGACTTGCAAGTCTTGATATGATGATACCAAACAGATGAATGCCATAGCAGATTCAGAACAAACTAAAATAAAATGCAGATTTTACTCAAATTTTTAGAATTTGATTTCAGAAAGATGCATGTTTAGAGTAGACTAAAAATGGGCTTAAAGAGAGTTATATGGTTGCCCGAATAAGGCATAAGTCAAACTACTCATTGCCCGAAATCGTGATTTGCCGACACAGGTTTATAATACCCAAAAGAGAAATTATACGCTGGCGATGGCCCAATGATGTAGTAGAGAAGCAGAGACTCCCACCCTTGCAGTAAACTTAGGTTGGAGGCTCAGCCATCTAGTCAAGGGCGGATTCTATATTGCTCATGGAATTACAGAGTTATAGGGTGTACTATCTGACTCAGAAGTAAGACAAAGAGTAGAGTCATAAATTGCAAATTGTGTTTTGAAGGTTTCAGATTATGCCTATGTGTTTTCAACTGTTTCAAAATGATATATGATTTATGAAATGCTCTCACATATGTGTTATAAAAATACATACTTTGTTTTTGGATTATTCTGCGTACCAGTACATCTATATTGGCCCTCTATATTTTAGGATCTAAGGCACAGTCCCGGGCTTCCGCTAAGCAGTAGAGTTATTTAGTCAAAAGTTGCCATTGGTAAGCTCCTTATTTCAGAAGGCCTAGTTATAAGTTATTGTTATTTTATTTTAAATCATAGTCCGACTAGGGGCCTTGTCCCAATTTTAGACATATGTTGTTTCAGAATTGTTAGAGATTTTGCAGACTGGTGTCATGTATTTTTGAAGGTTTATAAATCAAATTTCATATCGTTCAGTTGAAGTAAGATTGTGACCATGTTTTTGTATTGTTATGTATTTCTGTATTTGTCATATAGTATATGAATTGTGTATGTGATTGCCAGTTAGAGAAGGGCTCTTGGGCCCTCTTTGTTCAGGATGCTTGTCACGGCAAGGGCCTCGGTTTGAGTCTTGATAAATATGGTATCAAATCATGGTTTATGGTCCCAGGGTATCTGCAAAATTACGTCAGGTAGAGTGCTATTTATGGGTGTGTAGTGCGCCACACTTATAAGTAGGAGGCTACTAAGCATTTAGGAATGTGTCACTTTTCTTCATGTGCTAGATCATTCCATTGTGTTGTCCATTTGGAAGTTTTCCAGATTCCTTCTTTACTCTAATTTTGTTAACTATGTCTCCTTGTCGAGTCGATTCAAGAGAAGAATCTTAGAGCCTAGATGAGGTGTTCCTTTCTAATTGAATCATAAAAGATTATGAAATTGCACAAGGACTTGAGAGGAGTCCGTTAGTGCTTCAAGGCATATTGATTCTAGTGTAAACTTTGATCCTGATGAAATCCTGTTTTTCAGCCTGAGGTATTAAGTGTATCCAGTCCCTTTTAAAATTCGTGTTGCAGATGTCATGCATAAGGGTAATGATGTATAGTAGAATGTTGGGACTGTATTTCCACCTGAGTAGTAGTATATGTTAAAGTGTCATGACCTATTGGCAGTGAGATTGGGCCAAAAAATTAGTGATATGAAGTCACAAGGTTAGAAGTCAGAGTAAGGGTGACTTTTATGTAAATAAATTGTTTTAGTTGTATAACCGTTGTTTGAGGAATGATTTTCCATTTTATAATGATCGACTATGATTGTTATTAATTATATAAAATAAGGAAGGATCTTAGGACGGATAGTCATGGTGGTTGTAGAAATTAATTATAAGCTATGAATAGAAAGGGTTAGATTAGCCAATAAGTTATAAGTATAGACTTATTGTTGTATATGAAATTTTGAAGGTATTTTTGATGTATGCATGGGTAAGTAACCACGACGTGAGAAAGTGGAATATGTTGATATGATTGCAATGGGTTATATTATAAGATTAAGATCGACTATTCCTATTATGAATTTACCCCCTTGATTTGTCTTTTCTCTAGTAGTTGTAAATTAGTAGTACATGTGAGAAGGTATGTAGTAGATTTGGAGGTGTATTACTAATGTCGTGGAGAAGATGAAAGTATGAGCCATAGTTAAGTGAAATAAGAGACATAGGTTAATGATTCTTCAATTTATTAGTATATTGTATGGAATGCTTCATATGATTAGTATTGTTATACAATAGGCTTGAACTTTAGATGTGGAGTGTAGTGGTAAGAATTGTAGCTCAAGATTGATAGTGCACGTTTTGTGAAAAAAAAAGTAAAAAAAATTAGTTGGCTTGATGTAATGTTTGAAATAGCCTAGGTTGGCAACTTGCGGAATAAGGAGTGGAAAATTGTGATATATATATATATATATATATATAGTCATGAAGATTAATGTTAAGAATGATGAATTGTGGTTGAGTCATTAAGAGGATAAGGGCATAAGTATAATCATAAGTTGTCCATCGTTAGCATGTTATTAGATAAGGTTTTATGTATATGAGTGTCAGATACACCCAGTCTATGCCCGTAAGTTTCCTTAGTGTGGAGAAGTCTAGGTAGTTTTTATATGGTGTTATGTAGAGTTGAATTAAGAAAATATAGGTAGCCAATATGCGCCTTTGGTATAGTTTTACAAATTTTGTTAAGTTGCAAGTTATGTGATTAGAGGTGTAATGCTAAGTATTCTAAGGAGTTGAAGATAAAGTGTTGTGTGTCTAGAAGCATGGATGTCTATGCCCATGATAACGTTAGCCATAAATAAATAACTTTGGGGGTTGAAGGATGTTAGGATAAGTGTACCTGAAGGGGATGTCTTAGAATGAATTTAGTGTCCTTGTATAAAAAATTATGGAGGGGAGTTTATGTTCATGTGTATACTGGTACCCTTATGTAATAAGAAGTGTTGAGGCGTATTCTCCTGAGAGTGGGAGTTGTAGATTGATGGCTATAGAGGCTAACGGGAGCTAAGAGTAGCACTTTCGAAAAGCGAGGCCTTCAGAGTATAGTTTGTTAGAAAGAGTTTAGCGCTTATGTGTATGGTGAGATACCTTTTTATGATTAAGGGTTGTGGTTATAGATTTTGATGTGAAGGTATGACCGCAAATCTAGAAATGTAACTTTTATCTAAGGGGGAGATAATGGATTAAGGTAGTTCTCAAATTTTTCTCAGTGTGGCAAGTTGCGGGGAGGAGTTATGATACATGTTCTCCTACTTCAATTTAAGAGGTCATTCTACCAATGTCTTATGTACTCAAGTCCGATCTATGTCTAAGGTTAGAGCACTCTATGTAACTCATGTCATGTTCCAACCTCCAAACTAGAAGCAATAATGTCCCTCAGTAATCCTATATTTCAAGTATACAAGCTCTATGTTATGAGGTACATGATCCATAAATCTGTGTCCCAAATCATGTTTGGTTCTAACGAACTATATTTTTGTATGTTATTAATTTATTTCAGGGTTAGCCAAAATGATAAAGTTGTAGAACTCATGTACGAAATCATGACTATTTCAGCTCTGAAAATGAGAAGCGATAGCTTCAAGTAGAAGTCCTTGTCTAAATCGTCGACTTCATGAATTCCACACTCATGTTATAAGACTCGTGATGTAAGCTCTCATGTTTCTCACTATGGTTGTCCTAAGAACTCGTGCTACATTGAGTTTATGCCAGAACGACTCTTCACTTGTGATCCAGACACTTGATATATGAAACACTCTCTGATTGTATAGTATCTTTAACTCATGTACCACCTTGAGTAGTGCATTAAGTATATATTATAACCAAATAGTGTTACTCCCTTTCATTATGCTTATGCTTAGGTCCTTCAATGACCTTTGGTATGTTAGTATGATGGTGGTTGTGAAAGCGTAGAAGTGTGTTAGGTGGGGGAGTAGATGTCGTTGTAGGTGAAAAATTTTAATGTGATTTCTTGAGCTAAGGTTATAGGAGCAGGGGGGGAGGAGATGAATATTCTTTACGTGAAATAGTTAGGAGGCAAATATATGGCGAGAATCTTTGTGAGAATAATTGAATTTACTGGTCTTAGTGGAGAGATTCATGAAGTGGGTATAGTAGTGGTAGGCTTGAATTTTGTAATTGATGAAAACACAAACCAATGTGCCATATGGTCAGTATTCCTTGAATTAAGACTTGAGGTTGTTGGATTATAGTGATGAGGTGAGATGATCTCTGGATATGATGTAGAGTACAAGGTCCCGTAGTATAAGTTAGCATCTTTTCCTTCGAGTTATGCCTCAACATAGAAGTATTATATGGAAGGACACAAATTCTTGTGGTTAGATATGTTACGGGAGAATTGTAAGTTGAAAATGATGAAGTATGTTGATTAATGTTGGGATATAGACAAGTAGTGTCTCTAAGTTTAAGTCTTTTCATTGTATCTTATAAGATGGAGAATGCTAATATTCTTATGTCCCGCGAGAATCTTATCCCATGCCTTGTACCAATCTTAATCAGGTCGAGGAATCTTAGGAAAATTCATGTATTACAATGTTTTGATCATGTTCCATAAAACACATGCCAAGATCATGTCGATGTCAAGTTTTGTTATCTCATGTTTCGTGCTTACCCATTTTCCTAGAGGTTATCATGAAGATCGTGTGATGCCTTTGTATATTTTGTTGAGGAAAAATGTTTAATGTGAGGTTATGTTCCGTATTCCATACTTTTAGAGCTTCAACAAGTCCCTACCCATCGTTCGGGGATGAATGATCCCAAGGGGGAGATAATGTAACACCTCGCACTTTTGGGCTAGAATTTAAACCGTTGTTCCTATGCGTATAGATCTAAACTAAATGATTCCATGTTAATATATGTGTAGTGATCACTCCTATAGTGTGGGAAAACCTTTGAATATGAATTAAAGTCACAAAAATCCCCTAATTCAAACACGAGTTGAAAACTTTTCTGTCGATTAAATTTTAGTGAACATTTCAATGTGGGTCAACTTCCATCAACTACTACTCCTATAATATCAAGAGTTAGAGTGCCTACTATATATCAAATGAAAGTTGTTCGAAGTAGCTTTCCAACGATACCAATTTCGCCTCAATCGATACCCGGCAAAAAGTTATGGCTTTGCAAAGTGGAGTGCGTTACCTAGAAATCACCTAAGGCTACTGGAATTATTGTACCATGGGCAATGCATCGCCCAGCCCATTTTGGGCGATGGGAAATGCAACACCCAACCTATTTTGGGCAATGAACAATGTGTGGCACTGCCTAGCTTAGGCCATAGGCAATGCGTCGCATGCCATATGGCCCAAGGGCATAAAAACTTTTTTTTTTAAGTCATTTTAAGGGCAACCAAGTCTTTTTACATTCCAAAGCCGTTCCTAATCATTCTTAAATGAAATTAAGCTTATTAGTAACCTTTTAACTCTCTTAGGATCCCCAATTCATCTTCTAAGAACACCATAAGAGAAAAATAACTTAGGGCTAAACATTCAAGCTCAAGGGATAAACTTTTCCACGAATTCTTCATCGATTAAGGTATGTAGGGCTGTCCTAAAAACTCTATGGGCATAAGTTATGATTTTATCAATCTTTTGAAAGTATATTATGATGTTTATAACAAGGGTTTGAATATCCAAATCATGAAACCCTTTTCAATGATAGACATATTGTTTTGGTCTTGAGGCCTACCCTTAAAATTGATTTTTACTCATGTATATGCAAGTATGTTTTTTTTTAGTTTTGCAAAGATTAAATCGAGAGCATGAATGATGAAACCCCTCTCTTGTTATAATACCTCTTGATTTCACATGTGGTGGGTTGTTCAATTGCATGTAGGGCTAGACATATTTTGATTTAAACCGAAAAATCAAATCGAAATTTAAGGGTTGTTCAATTGCATGTAGGGCTGGACATATTTTGATTTAAACCGAAAAATCAAATCGAAATTTAATTTTGGTTTGGTTTTTTATTTTTTCGGATTGGTTTTTGGTTTCAAATTTTAGAAATTTGGTTAAACGGTTTAGTTTTTGAATTTTTGAAAAATAAATTAGGATAAACCAAAAAAACAAAATTATATAAATAATATATTAGAATTTATATATATATATTATTATATATGTAAATATATACTAAAAATATAATAAAATCTTATACAACATATAAATATATAAATTATAATCATTTAGTAACCCTAAATTCTAATATACTGCTTTGCCTTAGACCCTAACATTAACGTTAAGGCTGCAGCGGCGCTCAGCCATCCTCAGTTCGTCAATTCGTTTGAAATTTCAACATCGCCAACGACAGTCGTTTACTCAGCTCGTCACTGCCATCAATAGTCGCTGCCGAGTGTGGCCACTGCGTCAGGCCAACAGCGACAACTTAGCGAAGGTCGATATTTATGGTTACTTCATATGTGTTGAATTAATTATATTTGGGAATGAAAAATAGGTTTGAAAAAAATATTATTTTTCCAAAAAACTCACCAATTTTAAATGCTCACTACTTTAATCTTTAAAATTGAAATAATCGAACCGAATTTATAAAAATCAAACCAAATCAAAATAATTTTGGATTGATTGTGGTTGTCATTTTCGTCAATCCGAAAATCGAAAAACCGAATCGACATTCAACAATCAAACCAAACAAACCAAATGCCCACCCCTAATTGTATGTTTTGAAGCGTGAGATAAGTGTTTTACTATTGTTTTGAACTTGATATTGATTATGAATTGAAGAGAGTGTGTTTTACTATTTATAAATGTTTAAAGTAATAATTGAAAGAGATTGCATGGTTTGTTACATAATACTTGACCACCACGTGTTTGTGAATTGAAATTGAGGATCTTTGCCTAAGTTTTCATGAGTTTCACTATACGCATCCTCATATATTGTTTGAACGGTTTGGTGGTTTGAACACAAGGTTTTGAAAAACAAGACTGTAACATAATAATGTATGGCTTAGAGATATGACTTGAAAGTCTTGGTATGACGATACCAAACAGATGAATGCCATAGCAGATTCAGAACAAACTAAAATACAATGCAGATTTTACTCAGATTTTCAGAATTTAAGTTCAGAAAGATGTATGTTTAGAACAAACTAAAAATGGGTTTAAAGAGAGTTAGATGGTTACCTGAAGAACGCACGAGTCAAATGACTCATTGCCTAAAATTGTGATTTGCCAACAAAGGTTTATAATACCCGAAAGGGAAATAGCAGAGTTGTAGGGTGTACCATCTGGATCAGAAGTAAAACAAAGAGTAGAGTCATGAATTACAAATTGTGTTTTGAATGTTTCAGATTATACCCATATGTTTTCAACCATTTCAAAATGATATATGATTTATGAATTGCTTTCACCTATGTTTTATAAAAATGCATACTTTATTTTTGGATTGTTCTACCAGTACATCTGTATTAAGCCCCAATAATTCAGGATCTGAGCACAGTCCCGGGGTTTCGCTAAGCAGTAGAGTTGTTTGGTCGGAAATTGCAGTTAGTGAGCCTCCCTTATTTCGTAATACCTAGTTATAAGTCATTGTTATTTTATTTTGAATCATGGTCCGACTGGGGGCCTTGTCCCAATTTCAGACATATGTTGTTTTAGAATTGTTAGAGATTTCGCAGACTAGTGTCATGTATTTTCAAAGGTTTATAAATCAAATTTCATATCATTCAGTTGAAGTAAGATTGTGACCATGTTTTTGGATTTTTTATGTATTTTTGCATTTGTCATATAGTATATAAATTGTGTACATGATTGCCAGTTAGAGAAGGGCCCTCTTGGTTCGGGATGCTCTTCATGGCCAAGGCCTTGGTTCGGGTCATGACAGTCTGCCAATCCAATCTTTGCAGAACACCTCACTACCAAAGTCAAACAAAACAATACTATAGCTATAAATTTCCCCATTTAGTAGCTAATAATAAGATACATTTAGATAAGCAATACTAAGGGATTGTATGGAGGATTTGTAGTTCTTCTTCTTCACAACACAACACAATTTAATAAACAACAGGGTAGCCCCTTTAAAAATCCCTCTAGCTGTTGGAAAAGAAGCCTAAGGACATCCATCAAGATCATTTCCCCACCAATTAATAGTTATGTTCTCCAAGCCAAAATATATAACTGCCATAAATGCCAAACTAGCATCAAGTGCACCTAAAAGAACGTAGTTATGACGCTGCCATCAATCTGGCCTATGTCGATAAACAATAAAGTCCGACAAGAACCCTCCGATGATCTAGGTTGTGTAGTTCACAGCCGTGGCGGATGGCATCATCCCTGTGGCTCCTATTAAAATTGTCATGTTGTTGAGTTTGATAAATCCTAGAGGGGACAATAGATAGTACAAGAGAGGGCTAATCTTTTATTGTATTTTTTCGTTTGTTTGTCCAAGTTTGAATTTAACTGTTATGCATTGTTTTTGTTGTCCAGGTTGCTTTATATGTATTTATTTAATGAAAAAGAATCATATTTGCTAATTTCACTTTTACAAAGTATTCACATATCTCATATAATTTTTAGTTTTGACTATATATAATACCACTGTTACACTTTTAAGCAAAAATATGCACAGTTGTGTATACATCCAAACCCCCTATTTGAAAGCATCAACTTCTAATTGTGGAAGAAGTGGGTAGTTCTAAGGACCAGATGTGGAACGGGCTCAAGGAGAGTAGCGGTAGCTGATGGTGGTAATTACCAACTTTTCAGTCAAATTGAATACTACATTAGTAGTGTAGATAACTTTTATATGATAGTACAAGTTAAGTGGTTGTAGTGAAGTATTCTAGCTCAAAATAAAAAAGTAAGCAGCAAAATCTATAGTAACAATTTTCTACAGTTAAAACCGAGTAAAAAATCATAAGCTAATCACCCAGCCAAAATCTAATTCAGCAAATATTTTCTACAGACAAAACTGAGTATTCCTAAAATGTACAGATCGAACAGAAAAGTAAGCAGCAAATTCCAGTCAAAAAATTATAAGCAATCGTACTGCTAAAATCGAACTCTACAAACATTTTCTACTATCAAAAATGAAGGAAAAAAACATACCCAGAGAATGGTGAGAATGATTATGCTGAATAGAAAAGAAAAAAATAATCAAAATCATAACATAAAATGCAACAGATCAACCAAAACCCAAACATCTCAAAGAAAACCAAAAAAAAAAGTATGTTACGTACGCGTTGATTATCATAATCTGAAGATACTTTATTATTGGTGAAAGGTTGTCCTAAAGAATTTCCAACTGGTCTATATCGATAGTTCTCCTTAATACTGAGCTGGTAATGTTGAGTTGTTACTTGAACTTCACCAATTCCTTGAAACTGATGCAGGAATTCAAGCTTTAAACCCTCTAGTTCATCTAGCACTGCTAGCAGCATATGAGGTAATCAAATAATCAAAAGTTGAAAAATAGGCATCTTCAAGTCAAAAAAATCAACTTAAAGCACACCATCACAAATCATATCTGGACACGTTACTTAAAAACAACAAATCAAATAGAGATCACATGTAGCAATCAAGAATGTTGCTTGGTAAATAAAAGAATAAGTGTTCAACATAGCCCCACTATTAAGGGACCAGTTGAAAAAATGAACTGATGAAGCACTCACACACAAATGTCCACCTAAGGATAAATTGGCCACAAAAAGGAAAATGTTAAAATTAATCTAAACAATAGCAACATAAAGAAGTAAACAAGAAAATAAGGAGACAAGACAAGAGATTTTTTCACTCTTTCAAGTATTTTATTTATTCAAGTGTCTACAATATGAACTCTTATGCCTCTATTTATAATATCATATAGAGGCATGAAAAGGTTATCATAATAATAGTATTAAACAAGAATATTATGGGGGAGGTTAAAGGGTGTCAGAGTTACACCCATAATGGTATTAAACAAGAACAATATGGGGGAGGTTAAAGGGTGTCAGAGTTATACCCATAATGGTGTGTGGAGTAATGGAGGATTAACTACATATCATGGAGAATATGGGTGGGAGTTACTTAATTCTAAGAGTTATGGACATCCACCATAAACATATTATTTTGTAACACTCCCCCTTAAATGTCCATAGATGATGTGCTTCATTAAAACCTTACTAGAAAAAAACCATAGGAAAAAATTTTTAGTGAAATAAAAAAAGAGTACACATGTCTTTTAATACGCGTTTGTTTGTTGCCTCATTAAAAACCTTGCCGGGAAAATCCATTGGGACAAAACCTAGGCCAAGGAAAAAAGAGTGCAGAGCGTATTTTACTCCCCATGATGGAAACATCTTTTCACTTCTCAAGATGAAGCACTTCAATCTTATATGTCAACTTTCAATGTCGATATTGATTGTATGACTGCAATCAAATCACATTCATGAAGATGTTGCATTCTTGAAATCGCCCTGATGTGTTGTTTTCTTATTTCTTGGATATGTTAAGCCCTTGAACACAGCCAAATAAATTCTTGAAAATCACTTTATATGTGACCTCATCATCACAAGCCATTTAACCACTGAACGTCATTTGCATAACCAACAATCCTTTGACAATATTTGTTAGAAATAATAAATCCATATCAATAATGTTTGTTTTCACTCACATTGACATAAAAATAAAATTATGTCTTTCTACACATTAATAAAAATTATTCTCATGTATAGCAATAGCAGGATATAAAAATGCATCAATTGAACTAATACATGGGGGTAAGAGATTTCGTAATATAATGCCCCGAGAGTACACCCTGGGTGTCACACGATGCTTATAGTCCCGAGGGACCACAAGCTAACCTATGAGTTGATACCTATCATGAGCACTGAATAATAATATTATAATAGCGGAAAACATCTGATAATGTCGTAAGGTTTTATCACTAAATCATTACTGAAATATGAATCTATAGAAAAACTGACTGAATCTGATTAAATACTGATAAACTGACATGTCAACTAAAAATTTGAATACTGGATAACTTACTCTAATGTCTGAAAAACCTCTAAAACTGACTGACTGAATATGAGTTGATGGGACAAGCCCCCAACTAACTCTGCTAACTACTGAAATAGAGATATGAAGTAAAATAATACATCCTCAAATGATGAGGACTCACCACTGCTACTGTACTACTGATAGCTTGAGGAGTGAGGTCTAAGCACGGTCCGGGAATTGAGCGTCAGCACCTATGATATAATACATAATAGCGCAAAAGAAGGGTATGCGGTCAGTACTTTGAATATACTGGTATGCTAAATGAGGTAGGCTAATGTGCATGGTTTCATGAATAGAACTAATAATTAACTAAATATGCATATAAAACATGAAGTACTGAGTAGAGAACATGAAATTTATAGATACTAAAAATATGGAGAATCTGTAAATATCAAGTATGTATGACAGTCTGTAAATACTGAAGATACATGAATATCTGTAGACACTGGGGATGCATGACAAAGCATAAATATGGATTGAGTAAAATCGATAAATTGAAATACTAAAAAATACAAATATTTGTATGCTTTGGTCGAGCAACTCTAAGACTGCATAACTAAACTGAGACTATATCTGAGACTATGAGAGGTATCATTTAATTGACATTCCCCAATTTGAGCTAATCGGTGTCCAACCTGTAATCCCAGTTGGAAGAGTGTTAATACCATGCCATGGGTACTAACGATGGCTGTGTGGATCCACTAAACTGATATAATGTCCAAAGGACTAAGGGTTTTAAGCTTGAACTGATGGGTGACCCCTACGAGATAGTCAAGCCTAAGCTGACGAGTGACTTCTCATACCCAATGTTGGCTACGTAGTTTTGGAGTATGGGGAATACTACTAATGACTCTGCCTACTTGATGGGGAATCCGCCATCCCTACACTCACTCGGTGCTAAATCCTAATCCCAACTGAAAGACACTAAAATACTAGACTATTCTGAGTTCATCTAACTGGTAACTGACTATTCTGATAATGCTCATAGTATGTTCTGAAGACTATTCTGTAATGTACTGATACTAGACTAAGTAAACAGCTATGGATTTCGGGTATTCAATACCCCCAAGACTCAAAATAATAATAGTAAAATGACACTAAAGCTTGAAGGACAAACATGAAGGCTTTTATTTAAATCAATCACTCTTGTAGGAATTTTATCAAACACTTATAGTTCAGGGTCTAAAACAATCATAGGAATGCCATGGAACTTGTAAACATAGCATGTGTTCAAGATAATAGTACTAAATCATGGTTTTATTCAATAAATAATAATATAAAAACATGGAGGATTGAATGATATAAATAATTTCATGGTAACATGGTATAAAATCAATAGTACATGGAGGTTCATGGGTGAAATCATAATTTAAAATCAAATAGCTTGAAAAGATTATAACTTGGTAATTAAAATTGGATATTTGGACTCCATGGATGAAAGGAATCCATAGATGAACATCTAACATACCTGGGATAGTGAATTTCTTAAAGTTTTGGGTGAATTCTTGAGGATTGGCCTTGAATTTGAGAGCTAGGGTTTTTTGTTCTTGAAAAGTAGATCTTTGATTGTATGAGGAATTGAAATAATGATGACTACTTGGGGTGTTTAGGGGTTAAATTTTTTGTTTTAGGTTAATTAGGGCCATAGAAAATATCCCAATACCCCTGAACAAATTTAATAACGGAAGCTGAAAACTGAAGATCCCAATTTTTGGCCTTGGCACGATGCGCCACTATCGCGCCAACCCACTGGAAAAGGGATAATTAGGACCTAAAAAAATATCATGATGCAGAGCTATTGCGTTAATCCTTTGAAGTACCAATTTGGCCACCTCCGCGACGTGCCACCATCGCGGAGGCCCACTTGAAATTGCCAAACTGGAAATCGGCCTACTCTGCGATGTGCCAATATCATGGAGTCACACTGGAAATTAAAAATTTTCATTGGGATGTCTCCGCGACGCGCTAAGGGTTAAAATGACGATGTTTAATGACTAAAACTTAAAATATCCATAACTTCTTACCCGGTTATCGAATTTTAGCAAAATTTTATATCGTTGAAAAGCTAATTGAATTTCCTATATAATGGCAGGCTCTAAACTGAAAAATGATGAGTTTTTTGAAATTTTTATTTATGAATACTCATGCACAGAGACTTAGATTATGCTAGGGAAATATATAGTGCTACAATATCTCCCTCTTAGGATCATTCATCCTCGAATGAAACTGGTTAAGCTAAGGAAAGCTGTTGGGCTAAGCTTACACACTAAAAATATATATCTGATGCATGGAATGCATGACTGAACTGATTTGTAAATGCACGATTGACATGAACATGATGTGCAATTATAACCGAGCATGATAGAGAGAAATCTTAAGAAGATTAGTACCATATACTGAATTTGGATTCGCGGAGAAGAGATGAGGGAACTTGGTCTGCATATCTGCTTCTACTTCCCAAATGACTCTCTCAACGGACTGATTCCACCAAAGAACTTTGACCAATGGAAATTCTTTGTTTCTTAGTCTACGAACTTGATGATCAAGAATTTTGATTGGAATTTCCTCAAAGGAAAGATTGTTTTGAATATCTAAACTTTCTAAGGAACCACTACAGCTGGATCACCAATACACTTTTTCAACAAGGAGACATAGAACACTGGGTGTACTGAGGCTAAATCTGAAAGCAACACAAGTTCATAAGCTATCTTTCCAAAACGACTGAGAATTCTGAAGGGACCGACATATAAGGGAATGAGTTTCCCTTTCTTGCTGAATCTCTTCACTCCTTTCAAGGGAGATATTTTCAAGTACACAAGATCATCAACCTCAAACTTGAGATTCTTTCTCCTCACATCTGCATACGATTTCTGTTGGCTCTGGGCAGCCCTAAGCCTTTCTCTGATCAACTAAACCTTTTCTAAGGTATCAAACTCCAAGTCAGGTCTTATTACTGCGACCTCACCTACTGTAAACCAACCAATTGAAGATATACATCTCCTACCATAGAGAGCCTCAAATGGAACCATATGGATACTGGAATGATAGTTGTTATTGTATGCGAATTCAATCAAAGGCAAGTGGTCATCCCAACTACCTTTAAAATCGACTGTGCATGCTCTCAGCATATCTTCAAGAGTCTGAATGGTCCTTTCTGCTTGACCGTCTATCTAAGGGTGGAAGGCTGTACTGAGATGGACTTGGGTACAAAGATCCTTTTGGAATGCTTTCCAGAAATGAGAGGTAAAATGGGTACCTCTATCTGAAATGATAGAAACTGGGACTCTGTGTAACCGGACCAACTCTCTGATATAGAGTTTGGCGTAGTCCTCGACTGAATAAGAGGTATGGACTGGCAAAAAATGGGCTGATTTAGTCATCTTATCTATGATAACCTAAATAGAATCATGCTGATGACGGGTATGGGGCAAACCTATCATAAAATCCAATTTCACTTCCTATAATGAACTCCTGCATGGACCCACTAGGTTTTTGGTTCTCAATCTTAACTTGTTGACATGTAGAGCACTTAACCACAAACTCTGCAGTATCTTTCTTCATCCCACTCAACCAATAAATCTCCCGCAAATTGCAGTACATCTTAGTGGCCCTGGATGAATAGAGTAACGCGCACCATGCGTTTCCGCAAGAATTTGTTGCCTCAAGTCATCTACACCAGTCACACACAATCTACCGTGATAGTCCTGAGCTAACTGTTTCTTACCATCCTTAACATGAGCTACACTACCCATGGATAATCTACTGAGAGCATCAGCCACTACATTGGTCTTGCCCGAATGATACAGAACACTCATGTCATAATTTTTTAATAATTCTAACCACCTTATCTAATGTAGATTCAAATCTTTGTGAGAGAATACATATTGAAGGCTTTTGTGATCTGTGAACACATCCACATGCACCCCATACAAGTAATACCTCTAAATCTTTAAGCCAAACACTACAACTGCCAACTCAAGATCATGAGTAGGGTAATTCTTCTCATGGGGTTTAAGTTGTCTGGAGGAATAGGCTATGACCTTACCTTTCTGCATGAGGACACAACCCAAACCTACTCTATATGCATCATAATACACAACAAAACCATCTGAAGAGTCTGGTGGGGTCAAGACTGGGGCTGAGGTGAGTTGAGTCTTCAACTCTTGAAAACTCTTCTCACATGAATCTGACCATTGAAACTTAAATTTCTTCTGAGTTAATTTTGATATGGGGGATGCAATAGAAGAAAACCCTTCAACAAACCGATGGTAATAGCCAGCTAAACCCAAAAAACTCTTGATAGCTGATGGAGAGATGGGTCTAGGCTAGTTTTTTACCACCTCAATCTTTTGAGGATCAACTCTAATGCCATCATCAGAAATAATATGGCCAAGAAAAGTTACTAATCTTAGCCAGAATTCACACTTACTGAATTTAGTGAGCAACTGGTGAGCTCTAAAAGTTTGAAGTACTATTCTGAGGTGGTCTGCATGATCATTTTCACTACGGGAGTAAATAAGAATGTCATCAATGAAGACTATGATAGACATGTCCAATTACTTCTTGAACACCTGGTTCATCAAGTCCATGTAGGCTGCTGGGGCATTTGTAAGATCGAAGGACATGACTAGAAATTTAAAGTGATCATACCGAGTTTGGAAAGCTATTTTCAAAATGTCATATTCTCTGACCCTAAGATAATGATAGCCTGATCTGAGGTCTATCTTGGAAAAATAGCTAGCACCCTGAAGTTCGTCAAATAAGTTATCAATTCTAGGAAGTGTATAGTTATTCTTGATTGTGACCTTGTTCAAGGCAGTAGTCAATACATATTCTGAGAGAACCATTTTTCTTATGTACAAATAGAACTGGTGCACTCCACAAGGAGATGTTGGGTCCGATGAATCCTTTATCTAAGAGATCCTTCAACTATTCTTTCAATTCTTTGAGTTCAGTTAGATCCATTTTATATAGCAGAATAGATATAGGCTGAGTATCTGGGAGAAGGTTTATTTCGAAGTTGATTTCAATTTCGGGAGGAACTCCGAGAAGATCTTCCCGGAACACATCTGGAAATTCCCTGACTACTAAACTGACTCAAGGGTAAAAGTTTCTGAGTTAGAGTCTTTGACTCACACAAGATGGTAAATACACCTTTTCCATATCAGCTCTCTAGCTCTAAGGTACGAGATCAAATGACCCCTAAGAGTTGTAGTACTAACCCTCCATTCAAGGACTGGTTCATTTGGGAACTAAAAATAAACTATTCTATTTCTACAGTCAACTGAGGCATAGCATGAGTGGAGCCAATCCATGCCGAGAATGACGTCAAAATCCATCATCTCTAACTCTACGAGATCAACTGAGGTAACTTTCTGGGATATTATAACCGGACAATTCCTGTATACCTGTCTGGCTATAATGGAAATGCCTACTAGGTAAACACTAAAAAGGGCTCTGCTAGAGTTTCAGGACTAACTTCGAAGTTGACGGCTATATATGGAGTTACAAAAGAAAGAGAAGCCACAGGATCTAGTAAAGCATAAACATGTAAGTGAAAGACCTGCAACCTACCAATAACTACGTCAGGAGAATTTTCTTGATCTTGGCAGGGCTGAAAAGCATATAATCTATTCGGACGCTGATACTGGTAGCACTGGAGGCGGCACCCTGCTGATTCGACCAATCGGATGAAACTAACGACTGATGGGATTGGCCCTGTTGGAATACATCCCTACCTTTATGAGCAACTACCCGAAACTTCCAAATCCGATGGCCTGGCTTTCCATACCTGAAGCACACATCACTACCCGCTCTACACTTACCCTAATGGTGTCTGCCAGATTTCTGACATAAAGGATTTGTAAGAGCACTGCTAACACTGACCTGGGACTTAGATCCTGGTGCTTTATCCCTATTGTTATTTTTGAATATGGGTACGGGGACACTGGTTGAAGAGTTTGTTGGAGCTGAAGATCTCTGATAAAACTGAGAACGGTTACCACCCTCTGACTTTGTCTAACTGAAGTTAAAACTACCCGTCCAAGCCTTTTTGATTCCTCTCTCCCTCTCCGTAATATTTTGCTCCTCTATCTGTTAAGCATGGACTATCAGCCTAGATAAGTCCATCTCACTAATCAGCATTGCGGCCCTGCAGTCCTTAGCTATACTATCAGATACGCCAAACACAAACTTACTCATCTTGGACTTATTATCAGCTACCACATGAGGAGCATACCTATCTAACTAAGTAAACTTGAGGGAATACTCCCTCACGCTCATTCTGCCTTGCCTTAAGTTAATGAACACCAACACTTTGGCCTCTCTCAACTCCAATGGAAAGAAACTATCTAAGAAAGTTATGGCAAACTCTTCCCATTCTACAGGCCATGCATCTACACCTCTATCAACTTTCCACTGCTTAAACCAAGTATGGGCTACACCCTGTAATTGGTATGCAGCCAACTCAGCACTCTGACCAAATGTCACCCTCATAGCATCCGTGACCTTCTAAACCATATCTAAGAATTTCTGTGGATCCTCTTCAGACTTGGATCCAAAAAAAAAAGGACGATTCATCCGGGTGAAATCCCGAATTCTAGTTGCAGCTGTATTAGCCACTGGGTTGGCTGGAACAGCAGCTGGCTGTTCATTTTATGCTGCTACAGAATTGGCTAAGTAGTGAACGTAGCCCTAAATTCTGCGTGAGAGACGTGCTCGTCCAGAGGATCTGCCTGGATGGGCTGAGGGGTTGGCTGATTTCTTATTCTTTTTCTATTCTTCTTGGGAGGCATGTTCTATAAATGGAAGGAAGAAATAGATTAGACGGGGAGTTCAACTTGAACTTATGCTCACTCACATGACATGAATATTGAAAGAAGGGAAATTTTTCCTAAACACCTTGTAGCCTCTCATCCATAAATGTGGTGCGCTACACACCTATGCATAAGACTCTACTTGACACGGCTTTCAGACTTCCTAGGACACTTCAAAAGATTAGGCTCTGATACCAAGTTTGTAACGCCCCAAGAGTACACCCTGGGTGTCACACGGTGCGTACAGTCTCGAGGGATAACAAGCTAACCCATGAGCTGGTACCTGTCATGAGCACTGAATAATAATATCATAATTACTGAAAACATCTGATATTTCCATAAGGTTTAATCACTGAATCAATACTGAAATATGAATCTACAGAAAAACTGACTGAATCTAATTAAATACTGATAAACTGACATGTCAACTGAAAATCTGAATACTAGATAACTAACTCTAATGTCTGAAAAGCCTCTAAAACTTACTGACTGACTATGAGTTGATAGGATAGGCCCCCAACTAACTCTGCTAACTACTAAAATAGAGATATAAAGTAAAATAATATATCCTCGAATGATGAGGACTCACCACTGCTACTGTACTACTGATAGCCTGAAAGGTGAGGTCTAAGAACGGTCCAAGAACTGAGCATCAACACCTATGACATAATACATCATAGCACAAAAGAAGGATATGCGATCAGTACTTTGAATATACTGGTATGCTAAATGAGGTAGGTTGATATTCTTGGTTTCATGAATAGAACGAATAATTAACTGAATATGCATGTAAAACATGGAGTTCTGAGTAGAGAACATGGAATCGTAAATACTGAAAATATGGGGAATCTGTAAATACCGGGTATGCATAACAGTCTGTAAATACTAAAGATACATGAATTTGTAGACACTAAGGATGCATGACCAAGCATATAACATGGACTGAGTAAAATCTGTAAACTGATATACTGATATTTATATGCTTTGGTAAAGCAACTCTAAGACTGCATAACTAAACTGAGACTATAACAAAGACTATATTTGAGAATGTGAGAGGTATCATTTAACCGACATTCCCCAATTTGAGCTAATCGGGGTCCAACCTATAACCCCAGTTGGAAGTGTGTTAATACCGTATCACGGGTTCTAACTATGGTTATGTGGATCCACTAAACTGATATAATATCCAATACTTAGGGTGTCAAGCCTGAACTGATGGGTGACCCCTGCGAGATAGTCAAGCCTAATCTGACGAGTTACTCCTCATACCCTATACTGGCTAAGTAGTTCTGGAGTATAGGGACTGCTACTAATGACTCTGTCTATCTGATGGGGAAGCCTCTATACCTACACACGCTCGGTGCTAAATCCTACTCCCAACTGAAAGATACTAAAATACTAGACTGTTCTGAGTTCATTTGACTGGTAACTGACTGTTTTAATAATGCTTATAGTATATTCTGAAGACTATTATATAATGTACTGATACTAGACTAAGTATACAACTATGGATTTCGGGTATTCAATACCCCCAGAACTCAAAACAATAATAGTAAAATGACACTAAACCTTGAAGGACAAAACATGAAGGCTTTTATTTAAATCAATCACTCTTGTAGGCATTTTTATCAAACACTTGTAGGTCAGGGTTTAAAATAATCATAAGAATGCCATATAACTTATAAAATAGCATGATTTCAAGATAATATTACTAAATCATGGTTTTATTTAATAAATAATAATATAAAAACATAGAGGATTGAATGATATCAATAATTTCATGGTAACATGGTATAAAATCAATAATACATTAGGTTCATGGGTGAAATCATAATTTAAAATCAAATAGCTTGAAAAGATTATAATTTGGTAATTAAAATAGGATATTTGTACTCCATGGATGAAAGGAATCCATAGATAAACATCTAACATACCTGGGATAGTGAATTTCTTGAAGTTCTGGGTGAGTTCTTGTGGATTGTCCTTGAATTTGAGAGCTAGAGTTTCTTGTTCTTAAAAAGGTGATCTTTGATTGTGTGAGGAATTGAAATAATGATGACTACTTAGGGTGTTTAGGGGTAATCTCGTGTTTTAGGTTAATTAGGGCCATGGAAAAAGTCCCAAATACCCCTGAATAAATTTTAAAACGGAAGCAAAAAACTGAAGATCCCAATTTTTAGCCTTGGCGCGATGCGCCACTATCACGCCAAGCCACAGGAGAAGGGATAATTGGGACCTGGACAAACACCGCATCGCAGAGCTATCACATTAATCCTTTGAAGTGCCAATTTGGCCAACTCCACGACGCGCCACCATCGCGGAGGCCTACTGAAAATTGCTAAACTGCAAATTTTCCTGCTCCGCGATGCGCCAACATTATGGAGTCGCACGAGAAATTGACAATTGTCATTTAGAATTTCTCTGCGACGTGCTAAGGGTTAAAATGATGATGTTTAATGACTGAAACTTAAAATCGCCATAACTTCTAATCCTGTTATCGAATTTCAGCAAATTTTATATCGTTGGAAAGCTAATTAAATTTCCTATGCAATAGCAGGCTCTAAAATGAAAAATGATGAGTGTTTTAAAATTTTTATTTACAAATGCTCATACACTAGGACTTAGATTATGCTAGGAAAATACGGGGTATTACACGCAACCTTTTGGGATATTCAATGGATCAAATCTTTTTTAAATCCTTCAAGGATTTTCCTATTGTATTTTCCATCTAGCTAGACAGGACAATCATTCTTTATACACAATCAATTTTTTTCATACATTGCCAAATTTGAAGAAACCTTATTGCATCAACCATAGGAGAAGGCATTTCCAAACAATAATACCAGGACTTTTACGAATAACCTTTATGCCCCAAGGAACAAATCGTATTTTATATCTTATGATTTTACTTTTTGCACAATCACTAAATTGTATCCCACTAGCATTATACCTTAGTCTATAGACTAATTCCAAAACATTACTTTTCAAGTAAAAAATAATAAACTTGAATTACGTCATTTATCTATCCACACTATTTGACGGATTTAAATTTAAGATCCTCGTTACTATTTATAATGGTGAGCTCTACATTATACTAAGGATACCGTCGATGGTTATTTGATATCTATTCCATTACGACATAACATATCAAGATCGATCTCTTCTTTTCATCATTTTCAGGTACCTGAACCTTTGCCAAAGTCTTATGAAAAGTTACGTCATAGTATTTTTGAAAGCACTTGCCTCATTATCATTGACCATATTTATCATTTTCTCCTCTCCTTCTTCAAGAATTTTTAAATTTGGAACCAATTTGTCTATCACGCTTCAGGTATGCCATAGACTCTGCCTTTCAAGGATTTTTCATTGGAGCATTTATATAGCTGAATTATGGCATAAAATCAGTCTGAAAATAAACTTGCAACATTTTGTAAATCATGAATTATCAATTGAACTTCAAGTTAACCATTTTTTATGAGGATCATAATAATTCATTCCATACATTTCAGCTCTTAATCATATCTCCCCCAAATGTTAGGAAATCTAACATTCACCGCAATCTTATTTGGATATTTATCTTTGTGCGTGGTGGATATTGCACATTCAAATTATTTAGATGGATTTTAATTGGTTCTTGACCCTGAACCAATAATATAGGGGAAACTTGTTGGCTTGATTCATACAAATGTTGCTACATTTAAATAAAATCATCTCATACCAAATTTTCTTTTTGGGAGATTTGTTCTCATAATCAATGGTTCAGCTATAATTCGAGACACACAATTTGATTTTCTGCTAAACCAATCAGCATTATCAATTTTTAAAATTTGGAACCATGCTCTCAATTTAACAATTTGAGCAAACAACCTTGCTAAAATTAAATTGCAAGTTGAAAGCAGTGCATGTGACCAACCATAGATGCATCTCATTTCATAATAAAGGGTTCACTAGCAAGTGAATGGGTCCATATTCAGCTTGCTCTACATTCCAAAAAATATTAGAGGATATAACCATAACCTTAGTTGGTATAATATTTTATCGTGAGAACAAGCAACATAAGAGAATTCTTGAAGAATCATTTATTTCTTTAATGTAAAACCTCATGAAATCTCAATTATCTTTGCATCATATTTAAACCGGAATGGTCAACAGATCATGCCAACTTATATATTTCTTGTAAACTCTTTGTTTACTACAACATGTGATTTTATCACCATGCCTATATTTGTATCAACAAACATGATAAAAATAGGTAAGCTTTCCCATAAATATTTATAACCCATGAAGATATAAAAAAATTTCAAAATTTATAGTCTCAAAATAGTAATAATTTCTTTTCTTGTCAATTTTCTTGAAACTTCAAAAGTTTCTTATGAGATTTATTACAATTCCAATACCATAAATAATATTCCTCCGCTTAGCAACACACTAGCTTTTCAAAGCTATGAAATGCTTGTGTACTACCTTATATTTCAAAACACCATTCACATCGGTACCATCTCCTTTTAAGGAGAAAATTATTTTTTCGGTAGCCAAAATCATTAAATGCAAGACCTCTTTCTTGTTTTACATTTTCCTTTAACAGTATATTTTTTATAACATTTGGCAAAGTCCTTTTTGGGCATACCATATTTATACAATCAATGACAAATTCATTCGACCACACCATATATTTATTTTGATCATGGCCAAAACTTTTATAGGCAAGAATCACTTCTTGATTTTACGCTTTGATTGATCATGATCAAACACACTATAGCATCAATGATCTTTTTATACCAAATTAAAATTTTATTTCCTTCAAACCTCCCGTAGAGGTGAGTTTTGGTATTTATCCAATTATATATATGCACGTCTTTGTCTGTGAATTTCATCATATCTTGACACATTCACTTTCATGAACGGTCGGGCATCCACGATATTTATCACTAGTCACATTCTCTTCAAGAAATGGACTAATATATTTTATGTGCTCAATATCTTAACATTTATCATATTCATATGATATATACCTCAACATCGTTTTGAAAGGCCAGGTGTATCTTTACTTTTGTTCTTTTTTATTTTGATGGAGGATTTATAAAACCTATCAAATTAGGTTGCACAATAACTATGTGCCAACTACCTTTCATACCAAATTGATGGTGAACAAAAAAAGTATTTTCACCTTTTGAAGGATAATTTGAAGAACCCATAGTGTTCTTTATTTTATTATTACCAAGGTGATGACTATTATAACTTTGTTCCTCCACGTCCACATGCACTTTTAACCACTTGTCTTCTTTTAGACTTATATGCACAGCTACCACATTTATATCAAAGAATGAAGGAAATCAATGTGGCAGGTTTTATTATTTTTCACCAAACGTACATTTACATCGATCATCATTATCATCAAATAGTGCATTGGAACTTAGATCCAACGTCTTACCAATATAAAGGCATTTAAGCCATAATTCGATGGGACTCAAAACCCAATACCTTATTGTCATGGTATCATCGGAACTTTAACTCGAGGCCTTACTCTCTTGATGCAACGAGGCCTTATTGTTCATTTGTCATATTTATATGACCCATCTCAACATCATTTGAAAAGGTTAAGTGTACCACCACTTTATATTCCTTTATTTGATGGAGATTTTATAAAATTTATCAAATTTGGTCACACTACAACTGAGTGTCCAATACCTTACCTATTTAATTAGTGATAAAAATAACCATCATCTTTTGAAGGACTATTTTGAGAACCTGCAATGTTCTTTCTTTCATAATTACCATAATGATGACTATTATATTTTTTGTTCCTTCACGCCCACATAATAAACCAAATATCTTCTTTTAGACTTATTACGCAATGCCGTCACATTCAAATCAAAGAATGAAGTATATCAATGTGGTGGATTTTATGACTTTTCATCAAAAATACATCATTTTCCATAGACATCATTATCATAAATATATCGCATTGGAAGTTGAACACAATGTCCTTTCCCATAAAAGTGTGTTAGATCATAATTCATAGAGCCTTGAATCCAACATTTTTCTTATCATGATGCACTGAAACTCAAACTAATATTTTACCACTTTCGTGTGATAGGACTTGAATCTACCACCTTACCTCCAACCAATGAGATAATTAACCAAATATAACAACCTAAAAATTTGATGAAATATGTGAAATTTGTGATTTTTTATAATTTGACTATTTTACCCCTCCCTGTAGTTGTGTTATGGTATTTATGGGGTGTGGGAGTGATTGACATGAATTTCGATGCATTTTAATATCATTTATGTGATATTATAATTTTGATGGCTTCAAGAGCCTTATTTTAGACTAATGGGGATATCTGTTGATTCGTACGATGGATGACCGAACGGACTACGCCAACAGCTTCAGAATATTGATTTTAGGCTAGGTATACCTTTGAGTTGGGCTCCAATGCACTCGATCTCATTTCGACCTATTGAACGGAAAGTTGGAAAATTGAAAATATGGGTGTGGGATCCACATTTGATCAAAATAACCTCAGATAGAAAATTCGACTTTGCCAGCAGATTTGGAATGTTGATTTTAGGGTGTTAGCATATTTTGTATAATTTTCCGGCTTTAAAACCTTATTTTGACCCTCTGTTTGGAAGATTGTGATTTCGGATTTCGAGGTTAACTTTGTGAAAATAATATTTTTTCAAAAATCTAACTTCTTCAACGCGTCTGAAATGTCGAATTTAGTATGGTTGCATAGATTTTTTGAATGTTTCAGACTCCGAACAAATTTTGGGCACTCCATCGAAGTCTGATTGATCAAATAAAATCTGATATTGCAGAAAAATCTGCTATGAAATAGCAGATTTTTCACTCTTTTGGCCCATTTTGCTCATTTTCATCTTGCCTCTTGGAAATCAAATCCTAAAATAGTGTGGGAGCTTAAAAGTAAATTTTTGAGAGCTTGGTAAGCTAGATTAACACCTATTTCTTGATTTTATTACGAATTTAAGGTAATAATTCACAATTTTCTTAGTAATTTCTTGATAAATTTCTCAAAATTCTAAAAATCTTAGGGCTTGACTTTAAACTCCCATTTCACTCCTTTTCCTTTGAATAATATTTTCATCTTATAATTACTAGTTTTTCATCAATTTAGCCTACAAAACAATTTTGATTCTTGATTTTACCCCAGATTTCAAAGATTTTACCCGGTAAAGCTCAAAAAATGGTTTTTCTTCTATTTGAACCTCGTTTTTTACTCAATTTGGCTTGTGTTTCAGTTGTAGATTCCTAAAATTATGGGGAATATATTTTTAAAGTAAAGTTTTGATTTTGCCCTTCTTTTTCGGAAACTCATTTCGGAGGTCCATTTTGACCCCGAACCAAAACTAATCAATATGGGTGTCGTTAGTTTTTTTTTACGCATAGATTCTATATTTGATATTTTTAGTGGAGTTCAGGATTGTTCATGAAAAGTATAATCACAGGTTCAAGTTTAGCGGACCGATTTCGACGTTCGAGGTAGGTTATGGCTTAACTCTTTCAGACTGGGCTGGGTAGTAAATAATAAAACGAAATGCATGTTAAGAGTGGGAACTAATCATGAAAAAATCCTATCTATGTGTTGTGCTCGTGTTGAGTCCTATATGTGATATAATTCTCAAAATTAAGATATTATGTGATATGTGTGACCACGTGGGGTCCTATGTGATATTGATAGCCTTGAATACATGTGAATAATTGTATTGTTTTGTTAAAATACTTAATGTGGTACCATTTGTGTATTTTAATTATATTCACACTTTATTGGCATATGAGACATGTGAAAATTAATGGATGAAACAAAAATAATGAGTGGATATTGGCTCATGTGGTTGTAAAAATGTATCATCATGGTTGGTTGTGGAAATATATCATATGGTTGGTTATGAAAATACTCATTTTGATTGGTTTTGAGTATTACATCTTCATATCATACTCATTCATGAAATATTGGTACCACCGTGGCAACATTTGAGAAACACTGGCAACACCTGATAAGACATTTCTAAGGGATGTGCCAAAAAGAAAATATGACATATGTGGATTGTATACGGGTTGATGAATCCCCTATGGATCCTTCATTGGGAAGCTTACCTCCGTAGGTGTATACGGGGATTATGCGATGATCTCGGAGGTTGTGCGATGACCTCTTCATCATTATCATCATCTTCATCATCATATATATTGCACTTACTTTATTGTGTTATGTTGTGTTGTATTTCCATATTGACTTGTCAACTATGTATTTATCTTATCTTTTTTTACTTGTACTTGATGATCTTGTATATACATGTTCTCCCTTATTATTCTTATATGTGATATAATATGTACTTATGTTCTATCTTGGTGTGATGTGGAAATATATGTGAGATATATTAGAACTGTTAGTGCAAGCGGTGTGGGCTAACATTGTGGGATATTTTCTGATTGCAGGTCAAGTGCCCTTAGTGTATATTTTGTATTCTTTATTTGCTACTTTGCTTGGTCAGCCTATGATACCTACTGAGTACAAGTAGACCGTACTCATGCCTAATGTACCCTTTTGGTGCAAGTCCTAGCTCGAGTGCGCCTCAGCTTGCTTGACTCGGGCAATTATTGCAGCCTTCAAGGTAGCGGTTGGACATTCATGAGTCCATAGTTCACCTCTATATTTCTATAGTAGTTATGTTTATATTTGTATTAGTTAAGAGATGCTGCGAGAGATTGATGGAGATTTTTTGTCGGTTGTAAGCCTATTGATGCTCCTGAGTTGTCATGGGATCAGTTTGTTGATGCCTTTCTGGAGAGATTCGTGCCTTATAGTTTGAGGGATCAGATGTTGTATGAGTTGAATCATTTTAAGAAAAGCTCTATGACAGTTTCTGAGTTTGAGTCACGTTTTCCTGCTCTGTCCAAATATTCCTATGATAGTATTTCTATTGAGTCTGAGAAGACCCAGAAGTTTGTGAAAGGTTTGGATGTCACCCTTTAGTTAGCTATGTCTCAGATGGTTGTGCTTAGGCCTTTCTTTCAGAATATTATAGATCATGCTAAGATGACAGAGGGTATTCTTTAAGTATCTCAGGGTGGCACCAAGAAGGTGCGTTATTTTGGTGAGTTCAGGAGTCAGACCTCTCGAGGTTGAGATTTTAATGGTTCTCATGGATAGTGTAGGCTAGTGCGGGTGGCCTTATAGAGTTCGGGTGTTGGACCTTCTAGTTTAGCAGTTCAGGGAGGTCGTTCAGGCCTAGTTGTGCCTTATTCTATTGAGGTTGGTCGTAGAGGTTGCTATGTGCCTAATAAAACTGGCCATATGGCCAAGGACTGTCCTCACCGTGTATTTAGAGCTACTCCTACTTCACCTGTGAGGGGTAGGGGTGCTACTAGAGGTGTGAGGAACAGAGGTAGTGGAGCTCGTGCGGGTGGCTGTGGGGCCACTTAAGCAGTTGGTGATCATGGTCAGTGTTATGTTATACCACCCAGACCTAAGGCAGAGGCTTCTGATGTTGTGATTACAGGTATCATCCCCATTTGTTTTAGACCTGCATCTGTATTATTTGATCTCAGATCGACTTTCTCCTACGTGTCTGTGTATTTTGCTTCAGGTTTTAATTCTGTTAGTGAGCTTCTTTCCATGCCTATTTATGTATCTACCTTGGTAGGTGATTCTTTAGTGGTGGATTGGGTGCATCGATCTTGTGTTGTGACTTTGGTCGGGCGTGAGACTTTGGTAGACTTGCTTGTCTTAGACATAGTTGACTTAGATGTTATTTGGGTTATGGATTGGTTGGCTCCTTATCATGTTGTCTTAGATTATTTTGATAAGATTGTTACTTTAGCTTCGCCGAGTGTGCCAAGGATAGCTTGGAAGGGTGTATTTCATTCGGGTCCTAAGAGGATTACATTTTATGTTCAGTCTTGTAAATTGATTAAGAGGAGATTTTTATCTTACTTGGATCATATTCGTGACATCAATGTTATTTTGCCTCTTTTCTTGGATTCTGTTTGTGTTGTCCATGAGTTTATGGATGTGTTTCCTACAGACTTGCTTGGTATGCCTCCGGATCGAGATATTGATTTGCTACTGATATTGAGCGGGCACCAAGCCTATTTCTATTCTTTCTTATAGAATGGCCCCAGCAGAGTTGAAGAAATTAAAGGATCAGTCATAGGAGTTATTGGATATGGGATTTATCAGACCTAGTGTTTCACCTTGGGGTAAGCCTGTCTTATTTGTGAAGAAAAAAATGGGTCATGAATTGATTATCAACAGTTGAATAAGGTGACAGTTAAGAATAAGTGTCCTCTTCTTCGCATTGATGATTTTTTATCAGTTTCGGGTGTTATAGTATTTTTAAAGATTAATTTGAGGTTCGGTTATCACCAATTGAGGATTAGAGCTTCAGATATTCTGAAGATAGCTTTTTGAACTCGATATGGTTATTATGAGTACTTGGTCATATATTTTGGGTTGACCAATGCCCCTGCCACGTTCATGGAGTTAATGAACTAAATATTTCAATTGTATCCCGACTTCTTTATTTTTGTATTTATAGATGAAATCTTGGTTTATTTTAAGAGTGAGGTTGAGCATGAAGAGCATTTACGGATTGTGCTGCAGATATTGAGGGACGAGAAGTTGTACGTGAAATTCTCTAAGTGCAAGTTTTGGTTAAAGTGTGTTTTTTTCTTGGATCATATGGTAACTAAGGAAGTATTATGGTTGATCCAGCCAAGGTTGCAGCGGTTTGTGATTGGGCTCGACCTACTTTACCCATCGAGATTTAGAGTTTTGTCAGCTTAGAAGGTTATTTTCAGTGTTTTATTGAGGGTTTTACATCCATTGCAGCTCCATTGACTATGCTGACTCAGAAAAAGATTTCTTTCTAGTGGTCTGATGCTTGTGAAGAGAGCTTCCAAAATCTCAAGGATTTGTTGACTTCAACTCTCTATATCGGCTTTGTCCAAGGAGAGCATGGGTTTTTCTATGTTTTGTGATGATTTTGGTGTTGGATTGGGTGTTATATTGATGTAGAAAGTCAAGGTGATTATGTATGCATCTCGTCAAGATTGAAGCCTCATGAAAGGAATTATCCTACCCATGATTTAGAGTTATACGTAGTTGTGTTTGCTTTGAAGTTATGGAGGCACTACTTGTATGGAGTCCATTGTGAGATCTTCTCAGATCATCGTAGCCTTCAGTACCTCTTTACCTAGTAAGATCTTCATATGAGGCAGCACCGTTTGGGCAAGGCTAATGTGGTTGCGGATGCCTTGAGCCGAAAGTCGACTAGCATGGGTAGCTTGGTGCATCTTTTAACTAGGAGAGGACTTTTGCCTTAGAGGCTCAGTCTTTAGATAACTAGATGGTTAGGCTTGATATTTTCACATAAGGGGCGTGTTTTGGCATTTGTGGATGTTAGATCTTCTTTGATGGAGCAGATTCAAGCTCATCAGTTTGATGATGTTGGATTTAGGTTGATTTGAGATAAAGTGTTCAGTGGGGAGGATAAGTAAGCCTCACTTGATTCAGATGGAGTTTTGAGGATTGAGGGCCGAGTTTGAGTGCCGAGAATGGGTGATTAGATTAGGTTGATCTTAGAGGAGGGCCACTATTCTAGATATTCTATCCATCCAGGTGTAACTAAGATGTAGCGTGATTTGAGAAAGCACTACGGGTGGTATGAGGAGAGATATGGCATATTTTATGGCTAGTTGCCTATGTTGTTAGCAGGTAGAGGCCGAGCATATGAGACCTGGTGGATTGCTTCAAAGGTTACCCATTCCTGAGTGGAAGTGGGAATGGATCACTATGGACTTTGTAATTAGTTTTTCTTATTCATCTCATGGTTCTGACAGTGTTTGGATCATCATGGATCGACTGACCAAGTCAACTCATTTTATTCTAGTTCAGGTCTCATTCGGTGATGAGAGGTTAGTCCCTATCTTCATTCGTGAGATTGTGCGTCTACATGGTGCGTCGGTGTCCATTATTTCAAATCAAGGTTTTGTGTTCAAATCTCACTTTTGGAAGACTTTTCAGGATGAGTTGGATACTCGGGTTGATCTAAGCATAGCATTTTATCGCCAGAATGATGGCCAGTCAGAGCGGACTATCTAGGTTTTGGAGGATACTTTGTGCATGCGTGATGGATTTTGGTAGCCAGTGGGAGCAGTTTTTGGCATTAGCAGAGTTTGCATATAATAATAGCTATTGTTCCAGTATTTAATATGGCTCCTTTTGAGGCGTTGTATGGTAGGCGTTGTTGCTCCCCAGTGGATTGGTTTGATGTTTCAGATATGAGACCTCGAGGTGTGGACTCGCTCCGTGAGTCTTTGGATAAGAGTCTGGGTCATTCAGGATAGACTTAGAGCAGCTCAGAGTAGGCAGAAGTGCTATACTGATTGTATACTTCGTTCCTTGAGAGTTGATGTTGGAGATCGTGTTTTTCTTTGAGTTTCACCCATAAAGGGTGTGATAAGGGTCTGGAAAAGGGGCAAGCTTAGCCCCAAGTATGTTGGTCTATTTGAGATTCTTCGGACTGTTGATGATGTGGCTTATGAGTTGGCTTTGCCCCTCCAATCTATCAGTTGTTCATCCAATTTTCTATTTTTCTATGTTTCATCACTATATTCCTGATAAGTCATATGTCATTCATTGGGAGTCGGTTCAGTTAGATGAGCGGTTGTCCTTTGTTGAGGAGCTGGTTTCCATTTTGGCTAGGGATGTTAGGCAGTTGCGCTCTAGATTGATCCCTGTGGTTAAGGTCCAGTGGTGATATTGACCTGTAAATGAAGCTACTTGAGAGGTTGAGTCTGATATGCGTAGTTCTTATCCTCAACTCTTCATTGATTCTGGTATATCTTTGCCTTAGTTGGAGGATGAACTAGATTTTTAGTGGTGGATGATGTAACGACCTAAAAATTTGATGAAATATGTGAAATTTGTAAAATTTGTGATTTTGTGTGATTTGATTATTTTACCCCTCCCCGTAGTTGCATTATGGTATTTCTTGGGTGTGGGAGTTATTGGCATGATTTTCGATACATTTTGGTATCATTTATATGATATTGTGGTTTTTGATAGCTTCGAGAGCCTTATTTTAGACTTATGGGGATATCTTTTGATTCGTGTGATGGATGGCCTAACGACTGTGCCAACAACTACAAAATATCAATTTTAGGCTAGGTAGACCTTTGGGTTGGGTCCCGATGCACCCGATCTCATTTTGACCTATTGATCAGAAAGTTGAAAAATTAAAAATATAGGTGTGGGACCCATATTTGATCAAAACGACCTCGGATGTAAAATTCGACTTCGCCAGCAGATCTGGAATGTTGATTTTAGGGTGTTAGCATACTTTTTAAGATTTTGCAGCTTTTAAATCTCATTTCAACCCTCGGTTTGGAAAATTGTGATTTCGGGTTGCGGGGGTCAACTTTGTGAAAATGATATTTTTTTTGAAAATATGACTTTGCCAATAAATTCAGAACGTCGAATCTAGTATGGTTGCGTAGTTCGTTTGCATGTATCGAACTCCGAACGAGTCCGGGGCACCCCGTCGAAGTCCGATTGATCAAGAAAATCTGATATTGCGGAAAAATATGTTATTTTATAGCAGATTTTTCACTCTTTTTGGCCCATTTTGCTCATTTTCATCTTGCCTCTTAGAAACTAAATCCTAAAATAGTGTGGGAGCTTAAAAGTAATGGAAGCTTGGAAAGCTAGATTAACACCTATTTCTTGGTTTTATTATGGATTTAAGGTAAAAATTTACAATTTTCTTAGTAATTTCTTGATAAATTTTTCAAAATTTCAAAAATTTTAGGGCTTGACTTTAAACCCCAATTTCACTCCTTTTCATTTGAATAATATTTTTATCTTATAATTACTAGTTTTTCATCAATTTAACCTTCAAAACAACTTTGATTCTTGATTTTAACTCGAATTTCAAAGATTTTACCCGGTAAAGCTCAAAAAATGGTTTTTCTTTAATTTGAACCTCATTTTTTTACTCAATTTGACTTGGATTTTCAACTGTAGGTTCCTAAAAATATGGGGAACATATTTTTGAAGTAAAGTTCTGATTTTGCCCTTATTTTTAGGAAACCCATTTTGGGAGTCTGTTTTGACCCTGAACCAAAAGTAGTCAATATAGGTGTCGTTGGTTTTGTTTTGATGTGTAGATTCAATATTTGATGTTTTTAGTAGAGTTTGAGATTATTCGTGAAAAGTAAGGTCGCGGGTTCAGGTGTAGCAGACCGGTTTCGACTTTCGAGGTAGGTTATAGCTTAACTCTTTCAGACTGGGCTGGGTAGTAAATGATGATACAAAATACATGTTAAGGGTGGGAACTAATCATGAAAAAATCCTATCTATGTGTTGTGCCCGTGCTGAGGCCTATATGTGATATAATTCTCAAAATTGAGATATTATGTGATATGTGTGACCGCGTGAGGTCCTATGTGATATTGATAGCCTTGAATACATGTGAATAATTGTATTGTTTTGTTAAAATGCTTAATGTGGTACCATTTGTGTATTGTAATTATATTCACACTTTATTTGCATATGAGACATGTGGAAATTCATGGATGAAACGAAAATAATGAGTGAATATTGGCTCATGTGGTTGTGGAAATGTATCATTGTGGTTGGTTGTGGAAATATATCATGTGGTTGGTTGTGAAAATACTCATTGTGATTGGTTTTGAGCATTACATCTTTATATCATACTCATTCATGAAATATTGGTACCACCGTGGTAATATCTGAGAAACACTGACAACACCTGATAGCACATTTTCGAAGGATGTGACCGAAAGAAGATATGATATATGTGGATTGTATATGGGTTGACGAACCCCCCACGAATCCTGTGTCAGGAGGCTTGCCTCCGTAGGTATATACGGAGATTGTGTGACGATCCCGTAGGTTGTGCGACGACCTCGTGCACCAACATCATCTTCTTCACCATCATATACATTGCACTTACTTTATTGTGTTATGTTATGTTGTATTGCCATATTGACTTGTCATCTATGTATTTATCGTATTTTTTTTTACTTGTATTTGATGATCTTGTATATGCATGTTCCGCCTTATTCTTCTTATATATGATATAATACATATTTTTATTTTATCTTGGTGTAGTGTTGCAATATATGTTAGATATATTAGAACTGTTAGTGCAAGCGGTGTAGGCTACCGTTGTGGGATATTTTCTGATTGCAGGTGACAAGCCCTTAGTGCATGTTTTGTATGCTTTATTTGCTACTTTGCTTGGTCGGCCTATGATACCTACTGAGTATAAATGGACCGTACTCATACCTACAGTTCCCTTTCGGTGAAGTCCTAGCTTGAGTGCGCCTCAACTTCCTTAACTCGGGCAATTGTTGGAGCTTCCAAGGTAGCGGTTGGACATTCATGAGTCCGTAGTTCACCTTTATATTTCTATAGTAGTTATGTCTTTATTAGTATTCAAAGACAGATATTATTTCTTTGTGGGTATTTTCTGATGTATTTGACTTTTGGATTGTATTAGTAGTTCTTACACTATTGACATTTGGTTTTGGGCATGGTTGGTATTTTGGATATATTTTTTTTCACATTGCTATGATTACTTATATGGTTCGGCTTCGTTCTAGAAGCCTTATCTTAGGCTATTTCTTTTTTTTCCTTTTTTTTGTATCAGTTTGGGTAAAAGGCTTACTTGTCAAGGTGCGCCGCGACAAGTGTTATCATGACCTTCATTTTTGGGTCGTGACACCAAATGAATTACAATAAAATAAATATATAATACAATAAAACATAAATGAGTTTTAACTTTAAGAAATTAAAAAAAAGGACATGACAGATTAATTATTACAATCTGTTGATGAAAGTGCAGAATAAAATAAATTTAAACCTTTTAAGAGTCATTGATAAAATTATATGAATATTTGCACATTAGAAAAATTATAAACTCCTGACATTTCAATGTTTGAAACAGAAAACACAAAGCGCCAAAATCACATTATATTAAGTGTTCAACATATAAATCATTACTTTTGATTTTTCCAAAAATGTGCTATTGATTACCTTGCTCCTTTACCCATATCACGCCGGTCAATATTTCGGAGAAGGGATTGGCTCAAATTGAGAATATTCGAGGTGATAACGTGTTAAAATTAATCTAAGCAATAGCAACATAAAGAAGAAGTAAACAAGAAAATAAGGAGACAAGACAAGAGATCTTTTCATTCTTTCAAGTATTTCAATTGTTCAAGTGTCTACAATATGAACCCTTATGCCTCTATTTATAATATCATATAGAGGCATGCAAAAGATTGTCATAATAATGCTATTAAACAAGAACATTATGGGGTAGGAGGGTTAAAGGGTGTGAGAGTCACACCCATAATGGTATTAAACAAGAATATTATGGGAGAGATTAAAGGGTATGAGAGTTACACCCATAATGGTGTGTAGAGTAATGGAGGATTAACTATATATCATGGAGAAGATGGGTGGGAGTTACTTAATTCTAAGAGTTATGAGCATCCACCATAAACATATTATTTTGTAACAGCAAAAAAATTATTCTTGATTCACCTTGAATATCTCAGAATTATTATATTCAAGTCTATGATGTTCTTCTCCCAACGGTGAATATTAGCATGTAAGTAAAGCATAAGACAATCACAAAACTCACTCCAAACAAAACCATTTGTCAATATAAAGTTATGGAATACAACAGATATTAGGATTCATATAGCCGAATCAACTAACTTTTTAGTGAGGCATCAGGGGCGAATCTATAGGTATATGTGGACACATTAATTAAAATAACAAATCAAATAGAGATCACATGTAGCAATCAATAATGTTGCTTGGTAAATAAAAGAAAAATAGTTCAACATAGCCTAGCCCTACTGTTAAGGGACCATTTGAAAAAATGAACTGATGAAGAACTCACCTTTTTGATAATGCTCTTTCTTTAGGATACAAAGCCTTGTAATCTCGATGAGAGGGTACAAAGTCTGTTGGAAGACTCCTACCAAATAATCTCGTAACAGGAAAGAAAAAGAAGGAACCAGATATCCTTTTTCAAGTGCACTGTTACCTTTAAACTCTTTTTTCCAATTCGAAGTATTATTCAATAGAAAGATTAAATTTACTGCTCCTATTTAACAATCATAAACCTCGCTCATTTATTCTATATAATAAGGTTGTGACCGGAAGACCCATAATTCAACTCTAGTAACAGTCATCTGCATCTATGTTTATTTGTAGTAATCAAGATACATGGCCCAGTTTCAACTTTGATTATAGCTATAACAGCTGATGATATGCAAACAGGACCATCCTAAAAAACATGCAAAATGCTCCCAAGTCCCAACAAATCAAAAGATGATATGTATTAGCATTTTTAATCTCCGGTGTGAACAGGCTAATCCCCAAAAAATGCCCAATACTTCGGCATGGGGGCCAAGTGACATTATTATCTGGTTTATCCTTCATCATTTATCATAAATTGAATATCATACTAATGTGCAAACCCTGTCCCTACGGATTCGGACACTAATTTCTTAACTTTTTTGGGATTAAAATTTAACATACTCAGAGAGTCCTTCAAAAAGAACTACCAATCACAATCTTTATAGCAGCAGAGATTTTATATAGGTCTTAGCCTCTACGGTTATATATATTTGAAAAAATGTTTGGACAAACTATTGTAGTCTTCTAGAACAAATAACAGTGCCGCAATTTTTGCTACAGAGAGAGTAATATTCATCTTGTTGCTGGATTGACTTCCATAAAAAAACTTAACTCTACATCTCAGTACCATCCACACTAACATCACGTAATACTCAGGACATTTGAAGTGCAACATCGACTGCAAATGTGTAAACTATACAACAAAATGTGAGAGAATGATCAAAAACACACCGCAAGCATCCCGATTCTTGAGTTTCGTGCTTTAACTATCAAGTGTGTGAATTTTGAATTTCTTGTCTAAACTATCACCAGCTATTTATCAAAACAAGCATCAACTATCAATTAGTCACATTTCCTATAGAAATATCACCATAAACTTCAACATCGTTCATGTAGAAAAAATGAACAATTGATAATTAAGGTGTATTTTGATTAATAGTTGGTGAGGAAACTGAGATACTTGACAAGTTTAGGTATGAAACTCGAAAAAACAAATAAATATCTAAAAAAACTCATAAAGAGTATAACAATAAGAACTCACATCTCTTTCAGGAAGGTATTTCCATTCTTAGTAAGTTTAATATCACCAGCACCACCAACAAGCCTATCAATTTACAAATACACAAATCTCCATAAGAATAAACTATCAAAAACACAAATACTAAATAAAATCAAACACCTCAACTCATACTTTAATAGTGCATTTAGGCTCGAGATTAGTCTTAAAAACATACTGTAAACCCTTGGCAGCATTGATATTCAGGTGAAGCATCGCCGATTTGTTAAGTACTTCAATATTTGGATTCAAAACCTTAACAGACATTTTCACTTACTTTAATGGAGGCAAAACATATCGAAGACGGAGTATCGAAGAGTGAGGGTTTAGGTGCAAAAAATTAAAAGAAATGCATGCTTTAAGATCAAGATAAGTGTGTGATAACAACATTAACAGCTGTAATACCCAAATGCTTCACCTTCACCGTCGCTAGCTCCATCACCATCACTGGCAACAGAGGAAGTCTAGAAGAGAAGCTGGTGAAGTTTGCCTCATCTTCAAAATTCAACGAATAACACAACAAATTATAACGGAACTCTGCTGAAGAATGTCATTTGTGTCTATTCCCGTTACCACTACCGTTAAGAAAACAGAAGATGCTAAGCCACTTGTCGGAGTTTTCATCGATGGAGGAGGACAATGGCAATGGTTGCGGTGGAGAAAGCGGAGGAGGATGGTGGTAGCGGTGGTGGGGGGTTGGGGGAGGGGGGAAGCAGTAGAAGAAACAGAGAGATTTTTTGAGTTTTTGTTTAAGAGTAGTGTTGGATATGTTGAGGTGCTGGCTAAAGAAAAATGGTTCTAGAGTATGGGAAAGAGTGATTTTTATCGGTGTGAAATTTCTATTTTGCCCTTAGTTGTTCCTCCACTCCCTCTTCTCTCTCTCTTTATATATATAAATAAAAATTAAAAATAAAAAAATAATTTTTAGAGTAATTAAAATTTAAATCAGGAATAAAATTGGCAGAAAAATTTGATGTAAGGACTACCAAAATGTCAAATTCTCTCTTGTATATAGTAATGATTGTGGCACTAAAAGAAAGTTGAAGATTTTTTTTGTTTTGGAAAATGATGGATGTTTCCAGAAATATTTTGGAGAAGAGAGGATATTTTTGGAATGACTTTAATAAATGTTGAAAATACGATTTTACCCTTGTCTATCCTTGAACTCATCTTTGAAGTAGGCACCTCTTTGTCAACGTGTCTGCTTGCTCCGTGATTTTACTATATCACTCCAAATTAATTATTATATGACATTTCCGCATTAGAAAATTAATAATATTTAATAAAAAGGTAAAATAACAATAATAACATGTATGCTTCAACAGTTTCAACCATACGTGTTCTTCGACATGCCTGCTTGCTCCGTGATTTTACTATATCACTCCTAATTAATTATTATATGTCATTTACGTAGTAAAAAATTAATAATATTTAATTAAAAAAGGTAAAATAGACATGTATGACATATCTGCTTCAGTTATTTCAACCTTAATTTTGTAATATCACCCCTAATTAATTATTATAAGTCATTTAAGTATAAAAAAAATTAATAGTATTTAATAGAAAATAAAATAGATTAATTATTATAAGTCATCTATGTATTAAAAATTAATAATATTTAATAAAAATAAAATGATAAATTAACTCTTGATGTTTAAATTAACATGGTGCCTTATATGAAACTCACTTAATTTTTTCACAAATATTTTTATAGCAATTTTGTTATATCACTTTTAATTAGTTATTATGAGTTATTTAAGACATGTCTGTTTCGCTACTTCAATCGTTATATTTGATTGACTCTTACGTATTAGAAATTAATCTTATTTAATAAAAAAAAAAGTAAAATAGACATTTATGATATGTATGCTTCAGTTGCTTGAACTATAATTTATTATAATACCCCTAATTAATTATTATAAGACATCTAAGTACTAAAAATTAATAACATTTAATAGAAAGGATAAAATATATATAAAATGATAAATTAACTCTTAATGTTTTAAATTAAATGATAAATTAACTCTTAATGTTTTAAATTAACCTGATATCTTATATGAGGTCAACTTAAATTTTTTCAACGAGTATTTTTTTATAGCAATTTTGCTATATCACCTGCCACTTAAATTGAAATAGACGTATAAGTATTATAAATCACAATAATTAAGAACTTAAATTATTTTTAAAGTATAATCGACTATTAACGCTGCAAAAGTTCGACCAAGGAGAGTAACATATATTATTTGAAAATTACATAAAAGTATTATAAATTAAAATAATTAATAACTTAAAATATCTAAAAACGTATTTAAAATATCATTGATTATCTAATTTCTATTTGTGTTACATAAATTGAGACAAAACAAACATATATTGGGCCCGTGCTAGGATATCTAGTTCTTACGATATAGAAGAGCGAGTGACAGTTGCTGGAAGCAGGCAGCTGGCGGTCGACATGTCTGCTTTCAGATGTCTTCTTACTCGTGATTTTACTATATCACCCTTAATTCAGCGGTTTCAATCGTAGTTTTACTACATTGCATCTAAATAATTATTATAGGTCATCTAAGTATTAAAAAATTAATAATATTTAATAAAAAATAAACATAAAATGATAAATTAACTCCTGATATTTTAAATTAATTTGACATCTTATACGAACCCACTTAAAAAAATTTAACAAATATCTTTTATAGCAATTTCGCTATATCACTTCTAGTTTGTTATTATGACTCATTCAAGACGTGTCGGTTTCGCTACTTCAATCGTGATATTTGGTTGACTCTTCAAATTATATCAGTATCGCTTAAATTGAAATAGAAAAGAATATCATAAATCACAATAATTAAAAACTTAAACGACTTTTAAATTTAAATTGACTATCAATACCACAAAAGTTTAAACAAGAAGAGTATTATAAATTACAATAGCAAACAACTTAAAATAGTTAATTATAATGTCAAAAAAATATTATAAATTACAATAGCTAACAACTTAAAAAATCTAAAAACATAATAAAAATATAATTAATTATCTAATTTTATTTATATCACATAAATTAAGATAAAAAATTACATATATTGGGCCCGTGTTGGCACAGGCCTACGATGTCTATTAGTAACAATATGTGGAGATGAATGAAAGTATTTTGATTCTTGTTAAATTACAATAATTAATAACGTAAAATATTTAAAATTTTTATAAAAAATGTAATTGACTTTCATATTTTTATCCGTGTCACATAAATTGGGACAGAACGAATAATAACATAAAAGAACTAAAAATCGTAATAATTATTCTTACTGTCCCAATTTATGTGACATATTTCGCTTTCCAAGATGCAAACAATGTAAGTTTGACCATGAATTTGGATATAAAATCTTCAATAATGAAAGAGAGTTTATATACTTGAAAACTAAATAAAAAGTACTATAAGTTACAATAATTAATTATTTAAAATATTTGAAACATATACAAAAAAATTATGATCAAACATAGACATAGTTGAATTTCGAGAAACGTAATATGCCACATAAATTAAAACAGAAATAGTAAACACTTAAAATATTTATAAAATATACAAATAAATTAATATTCATATCACATTAATTAGGACAAAAAAGTAAATATCTTTTGGTCTCTTATTGGGAGTACTTATTAAAAGAAGACAAAAAGTCTTCATTTTAAAAGTCACATCGGGTTGAAAGACAACCTATGAAATGGAGTGAAGAGCTAGAATAGGCTTATTACCCACACATTTGACTATCAGAATTTTTTCACCTTTTTAATAATTTTAAGTTAATGTTATTACATGAGAATTTCAAGTACAATATTTGGTGTATTTGTAAAAGTGAAGAACAAAAATAACTTGCTTTCACTTTTTTTCATCTTTCTCCTTTCATACAAAAAAAAAAAAAACAACTTTAATTATATTAATGAACAAACATAATTTCAATTCTAACTCCATCTTCAATTTCAATTTTAATTTCAACTTTAAATATTTTAATATTCATGGTCAAACTTACACAATTTATAACTGAAAGATCGAAAGGAACTCAAATATATCGTATGGTGCTAGCGAAAAATGTATACTAATTGTGGGGTAGAAAGGAATCAAAAGAATATTTTAAGGGAAAACTAAAAGTATTTAAAAGGTTAGTACCTTATTTGTTTTATATTATTTTATTATTAATATATAAGGGAGAATGAAGAGCTTTTGTAATAATACTAGATGATGTAGCCCGTACTATGGAGTATGGACCCAATATTTTTTTATTTAATAATATTTCATGATTTATTGTCAGTTAAACATCTCATAAATCTTTTAAACTAAAAAAACTATAAATATGTTTTCTTTTATTATAAAAAAGTGGAATTTTTATATATTATTTTTCTTTTTCATTATGTTTATTTATTTATAATTTTTTGGAGATTGTAATAATATCTCAGAACTTTCAATCACATTGTAATAATACTTATTAAATTTTACACTTTACATGATAATTTATTGTATATTAATTTTATTTTAAACCCAATTTCTAATATCATTAAATAGGTTTTAAACTTTTTATTTTATTTTTAAAGGTTGTACACCACTAACTTTAAAAATTGAACAAATTGTCCTAAAAATATTATTTGTAGCATAATTTTTTATTAAATTTAAAATATATAGCTATACTCTTTAGTATTTTCAATTGTTTTCAAAAATTTAGTTCCTTTGTAATAGAAATTATTTATTTTTCTTACTTTTTTCGTTTCATTTCTTTATTTATTGAATGAATTTTTAATTATATATTCATGCATTTTGAATTTATGTAACATTGAATTTTTAGTGAATAAAAAAAATCATCAAACTAAGTTTAATCATAGATGAAGTAGTATACTCCTACATAATGATACTTCTTATGCCACATATATGAAATGACTATATATTTTATAAAATTTTCTTTTAAATTATTTTCATATGGTGTATTAAAGAGGGAGGTCTTTTCATATACAATTTGAGAGTATTTTAAAATTTTATTACCAAAAAACATTTTAAAATAAATTTATAATTTTTGTGATTGAATAATTGTCAACTAAATACAACAATTGAAATTCAAAACTTGTTAAAGTGATATTAATATGACATAGTATAATAAACATTAAATTGTAAAGTATTTTGACTTCTTGTTGCTTAGGAAAGGGGATAGGGCGCTATGTAAAGATTGTAAAGTCATCCCGAGTGAGAACCTTTCGACCCAACATAGGCTCTTGGTTATGGATTTGGGTATGAAGAAGAATAAAAAGAGGAGGAGTAAGGAGTGTAGACCGAGAATTAAGTGGGGCGGTTTGACGCCAGTGAATGCGTGGGAGATAGGGGAGAGGTTGGCGGGAATGGGGGTGTGGGAGTGTAGGGGGGACGTGGATAATATGTGGGACAGGGCGGCAGCGTGCATCAGGGAAAATGCAAGGGAGGTGTTGGGTGTTTCTAGGGGCCGGGCCGGACATCATCGGGGGGATTGGTGGTGGAATGAAGAGGTGGGGAAGAAAGTGGAGACCAAGAAAGAGTCGTATGCTAAGTTGGTGGAAAGTAAGGACGAAGAAGAGAAGCGGGTAAACAGGAAAGAGTACAAGCTAGCAAGGAAGGAGGCGAAGTCAGCGGTCACGGCAGCTAAGACGGCTGCTTTTGAGAGCTTGTATGCAGGGTTACAGGGGAAAGGAGGGGAGAAAAAGTTGTTCCGACTCGCTAAGGCTAGGGAGAGGAAGGGTCGTGACCTCGATCAGGTGCGGTGCATTAAGGGGGAGGACGGTAGAGTGTTGGTGGAGGACGGCCACATAAAGAAGAGATGGCAGTCGTACTTTCATAGGCTCTTGAATGACGAGGGGGACAGAGCTATTGTGTTAGGGGAACTGGAGCACTCAGGGGAGTGTCGGGATTTTAGCTATTGTAGACGTTTTAAGGTAGACGAGGTTAGACAGGCAGTCCGCAGGATGCGAAGGGGTAGGGCGACGGGGCCGGATGAGATACCGGTGGAGTTTTGGAAGTTCGTTGGAGAGGCTGGTGTAAGGTGGTTGACTGCATTGTTCAATGAAATTTTCAGGACAGCAAAGATGCCCGAGGCGTGGAGGTGGAGTACCATGATCCCCCTCTATAAGAATAAGGGGGACATTCAGTGTTGCAATAACTATAGGGGGATTAAGTTACTGAGTCACTCTATGAAGATCTGGGAGAGAGTGGTCGAGGTGAGGCTGAGACGGATAGTGTCTATCTCGGAAAACCAGTTCGGATTTATGCCCGGCCGCTCGACGACGGAGGCAATTCACCTGGTACGGCGGTTGGTGGAGCAATATAGGGAAAGGAAGAAGGATTTGCACATGGTGTTCATCGACCTAGAAAAGGCGTACGACAAAGTCCCCAGGGAGGTGCTTTGGAGATGCTTGGAGGTGAGTGGAGTACCGCAGGCATATAGCAGAGTAATTAAGGATATGTATGAGGGAGCGAAAACCCAGGTGAGGACGGCGGGAGGAGACTCAGAGCATTTCACTGTCCTGACAGGATTGCATCAGGGATCTACTCTTAGTCCCTTTTTGTTTGCGCTAGTAATGGATGTGTTAACGCGGCGTATCCAAGGGGAGGTGCCATGGTGTATGCTTTTTGCAGACGATGTAGTCCTGATAGATGAGACGCGAGGGGGTGTGAACGACAAATTAGAGCTGTGGAGGCAAACTCTGGAGTCTAAAGGGTTCAGGGTGAGCAGAACCAAGACAGAGTATGTGGAATGTAAGTTTAATGACGTAAGGCGAGAGAATGAGGTAGTGGTGAGGCTAGAAGCGCAGGAGGTAAAGAAAAGGGATAAGTTCAAGTACCTCGGGTCCGTGATCCAGAGTAACGGTGAGATTGACGAGGATGTCTCGCACCGTATCGGGGCGGGATGGATGAAGTGGAAACTTGCATCGGGGGTGCTGTGTGATAAGAAGGTGCCGCCCAAGCTTAAAGGTAAATTCTATAGGGTGGTAGTCCGTCCGGCCTTGCTGTATGGAGCGGAGTGTTGGCCAGTTAAGAACTCCCACACCCAAAGAATGAAGGTGGCAGAAATGCGGATGTTGCGCTGGATGTGTGGACTGACCCGAAGGGATAGAGCTCGGAATGAGACTATCCGGGAGAAGGTTGGGGTGACTTCAGTGGAGTGTAAGATGCGGGAAGCACGATTGAGATGGTTCGGACACGTGAAGAGGAGGGGCATGGATGCCCCGGTCCGTAGGTGTGAGAGGCTAGCGTTGGATGGTTTTAGACGGGGTAGGGGTAGACCGAAGAAGTACTGGGGTGAGGTGATTAGGCGGGACATGGAACAGTTACAGCTTACCGAGGACATGACCCTAGATAGGAAGGTCTGGAAGACGCGAATTACGGCAGAGGATTAGGGCCTGTTCGGGTCGCTAATGTAGGGAGGTAATTGGTGGGGGTGTATTCCTGGTATGATTCCGTATTCAATGTTCTGTTCCGTGTTCCGTGTTCTATGTTTGTTACGAATCTGTGTGCTTTCCTCTGCTTTATATTCCTGCATTCCTGCTTTACTCTGTTTTATATTCCTTATGGCTGCAGTATCTATGTTATGTCATCTGCTTCTGTGCTGTACTATGTGTTTGTTTGATATCTCGTAACTTGAGCCGGGGGTCTTTCGGAAACAGCCTTTCTACTTCATCAGAGGTAGAGGTATGGACTGCGTACATCTTACCCCCCCCAGACCCCACAAAGTGGGAATACACTGGGTTTGTTGTTGTTGTTGTTGTTGTTGTAGTTATATAGTTGATGTGAGAAGTGAGAAGTGAGAAGTAGTGCATTTTAAGGAAGAGAAAAAAAATAAAAAATGGGGCCCATAAAAAGAGATGGGTTTTGAATAATGAATTTGTATTGTGAAATACCTATAATACCCTTGGTCATCCCATAACTCACTCTTTTATATATAAAAAAAAAAATTGTAGAGTAATTAATATTTGAAATTAGGAATAAAATTGACAGAAAAATTTGAAGTAAGAACTATAAAAATATCAAATTCTCTCTTGTATATAGTAATGATTGTGGCATTAAAAGAAAGTCGAATGTTTTTTTGCTTTGGAAAATGGTGGATGTTTCTAGAAATATTTTGGAGAAGAGAGAATATTCTTGGAGTAAGTTTAATAAATGCTGAAAAGACTTTTTTACCCTTGATCATCCTTGAACTCATCTTTGAAGCAGACACCTCTTTATCGACGTGTCTGCTTGTTCCGTAATTTTACTAGATCACCCATAATTAATTATTATATGACATTTACGTATTAGAAAATTAATAATATTTAATAAAAAGATAAAATAAACAATAATGACATGCCTGCTTTAGCAGTTTCGACCGTACGTATTCATCGATATGCCTGTTTGCTCCGTTATTTTACTATATCACTCTTAATTAATTATTATATCTCATTTACGTATTAGAAAATTAATAATATTCAATTTAAAAAGTAAAATAGATATTTATGACATATCTGCTTCAACTATTTCAACCGTAATTTTATTATATCAGCCCTAATTAAATATTATAAGTCATCTAAGTTTAAAAAATTAATGATATTTAATAAAATAAAATAAACATAAAATGATATATTAACTCTTGACGTTTAAATTAACTTGACGCCTTATATGAAACTCACTTAATTTTTTTAAAAATATTTTTATAGCAATTTTGTTATATCACTTCTAATTAGTTATTATGATTCATTTAAGACATGTTTGTTTCGCTACTTCAATCGTTATATTTGATTAACTCTCACGTATTAGAAATTAATTATGTTTAATAAAAAAAAAAGTAAAATTGACATTTATGACATGAATATTTCAGCTGCTGGAGCTTTAATTTTACAATAATATCCCTAATCAATTATTACAAGTCATCTAAGTAATAAAAATTGATAATATTTAATAGAAAAGATAAAATAGATATAAAATAATAAGTTAATTCTTGATGTTTTAAATTAACTTGACATCTTATATGAGGTCAACTTAAATTTTTTGCACAAGTATTTTTTTTTATAGAAAATTTGTCATATCACGTGCCACTTAAATTGAAATAGATGTAAAAGAATTATAAATCACAATAATTAAGAACTTAAATTATTTTTAAAATATAATTGACTATTAACGCTGCAAAAGTTCGAACAAGGAGAGTAACATATATTACTTGAAAATTACATAAAAAGTATTATAAATTAAAATAATTAACTACTTAAATTATCTAAAAACATATTTAAAATATCATTGATTATCTAAATTCTATTTGTGTCACACAAATTAAGATAAAAAATAACATATATTGGGTTTGTGCTAGCACGGCCCCCTGGATATCTAGTTCTTACTATATAGAAGAATGAGTAACAATTGCTGGAAGTAGGCAGCTGACGGTCGACATGCCTGCTTTCAGATGCTTGCTTGTTCGTGATTTTACTATATCACCATTACTTCAGCGGTTTTAATTATTGTTTTACTATATCGCCTCCAAGTAATTATTATAGGTTATCAAAGTATTAAAAATTAATAATATTTAATAAAAAAGATACAATAAACATAAAATGATAATTTAACTCCTGATGTTTTAAATTAATTTGACATCTTATATGAACCCACTTAAAAACATTTCAAAGATATTTTTTATAGCAATTTTGTTATATCACTTCTAATTTGTTATTATGACTCATTCAAGACGTGTTGGTTTCACTACTTCAATCATGATGTTTGGTTGACTCTCCAAATTATATCAATATCACTTAAATCGAAATAGAAAAGAATATCATAAATCACAATAATTAACAATTTAAACTACTTTTAAAATCTAAATTGACTATCAATACCACAAAAGTTTAAACAAGAAGAGTATTATAAATTACAATGGCAAACAACTTAAAATAGTTAATTATAATGTCGAAAAAGTATTATAGATTACAATAGCTAACAACTTAAAAAATCTAAAAAACATAATAAGAATATAATTAATTATCTAATTTTATTTATATCACATAAATTAAGATTAAAAATAACATATATCGGGCCCGTTCTGGCACGGGCCTTCGATATCAATTAGTAATAATATGTGGAGATGAATGAAAGTATTTTGGTTCTTGTTCAATTAAAATAATTAATAACATAAAGTATTTAAAAAATTTATAAAAAATGTAATTGACCTTCAGATTTTTATCCATGTCATATAAATTGGGACATAACGAATAATACTTGTAAGATTTTTATACGACATATTTCACTTTCCAAGATGCAAACAATGTAAGTTTGACCATGAATTTGGATATGAAATCTTCAATAATGAAATAAAATTTATATACTTGAAAACTAAATAAAAAGTACTATAAGTCACAATAATTGATTATTCAAAATATTTGAAACATCTATTGATCAAACATAGACATATTTGAATTTTGAGAAACGAAATATGTCACATAAATTAAAACAAAAAAAAGTAACAACTTAAAATATTTGTAAAATATACAAATAAATTCATGTCCATTTCGCATTAATTAGGACAAAAAATAATATCTCTTGGTCTAGTATTAGCACAGAGCTCTGCATCTAGTTGTTAGAATATTTTTTTAAATTTAATTCTATCTATTATAGTACTTATTAAAAGAAGAGAAAAAGTCATTATTTTAAAAGTGACATCAGGTTGAAAGACGAGCAACGAAATGGAGTGAAGAGTTAGAACAGGCTATTTACCCACACATTTGACCATCAGAATTTTTTCTCTTTTTAAATAATTTTAAGTTGATGTTATCACATGAGAATTTCAAGTACAATGTTAGGTTTATTTGTAAAAGTGAAAAACAAAAATAAGCTGCTTTCACTTTTTTCATTTTTCTTCTGTCACAGAAAAAAAATCAAAAACAACTTTGGAACAAACATAATTTCAACTCTAATTTCAACTTTAAATATTTTAATTTTTATGGTCAAACACAAACAATTTATTACTGGAAGGTCGATAGGAACTCAAATATATCGTATGGTGCTAGCGAAAAATGTATACTAATTGTGGGATAGAAAGGAATCAAAATAATATTTTAAGGAAAAACTAAAAGTATTGAAAAGGTTAGTACCTTATTTGTTTTATAATATTTTATTTTATTTTATTGTTAATATATAAGGGAGAATGAAGAGCTTTTGTAATAATACTATAAATATGTTTATTGTATTATAGAAAAAAAAAAAAGAAACACATTTTTATATATCATTTTTCTTTTTCATTATGTTTATGTGTTTATGATTTTTTTGAGCTTTTAATAATATCTTAGAACTCTCAATCACTTTGTAATAATACTTATTAAATTTGACACTTTACATGATAATTTACTGCATATTAAATTTTTTTAACCCCACTTCTAGTATTATTATATAGGTTTTAAATTTTTTATTTTATTTTAAAAGGTTGTACACTACTAAATTTAAAAATTGATCAAATTATCCTGAAAATATTACTTGTAACATAATTTTTTATTAAATTTAAAATATATAGCTATACTTTTTAGTATTTTCAATTGTTTTAGAATTTTTAGTTACTTTGTAAAAGAAATTATTTATCTTTTTTACTTTTTTCTCATTTCATATCTTTATTTATTGAAAAATTAGAAATATGGGTGTGGGACCCACATTTGATCGAAACGACATTGGATGGAAAATCTGACTTTGCCAACAGATTTGGAATGTCGATTTTAGGGTATTAGCATGTTTGGTGTAATTTTACGGCTTTTAAATCTCATTTCGATCCTCGGTTTGGAAAAATTGTGATTTCGGATTTCGGGAGTCAACTTTATAAAAATGATATTTTTTTGAAAATATTATATCATCATCGCGTCCGAAACATCGAATTTAATATGGTTGCATAGTTTGTTTGCATGTATCGGACTCCGAACGAATTTCGAACACCCCGTCGAAGTCCGGATTAGACTAAAAATTTTTTTTTTTGCAAAAGCTGTGCAGAAAAATCTGCACTACTTATACCAATTTTTGGACCTATTTTGCTCATTTTATCTTGTCTCTTGAAAGTTAAACCCTAAAATAGTGTGGGAGCTTAAAAGTGAAGCTTGGGATGCTAGATTAACATATATTTTTTGATTTTACTACGGATTTAAGAAAAGAATTCACATTTTCTTAGTAATTCCTTGATAAAATTCTCAAAACCCCAAAAATCACAACGCTTGATTTTAAACTCCAATTTAACTCATTTTCACTTGAATAATGTTTTTATCTTATAATTATTAGTTTTTCATCAATTTAACCTTCAAAACAACCTCAATTCTTGATTTTAACCCGGATTTCAAAGATTTTATCCGATAAAGCTCAAAGATGATTTTTCTTCAATTTGAACCTCGTTTTTTTACTCGATTTGACTTGGGCTTTCAGCTGTAGATTCCTAAAAATATGGAAAACATGTTTTTCAAGTAAAGTTTTGATTTTGCCCTTATTTTTCGGAAATCCATTTCAGGGGTCTGTTTTGACCCCGAACTAAAGGTACTCAATATGTGTGTCGTTTGCATTGTTTTGATGCGTAGATTTCATATTTGATATTTTTAGTGGAGCTTGGTATCATGCGTGAAAAGTAAGGTTGTGGGTTCAAAGTGTAGCGGATCGGTTTCGGCATTCGAGGTAGGTTATGACTTAACTCTTTCAGACTGGGTTGGATAGTAAATGGTGGTACAGAATGTATATTAAGGGTAGGAACTAATTATGAAAAATGGCTATCTATGTTTTGTGCCTGTGGGGGGGCCTATATGTAATGTAATTATTGAAATTGAGATATCATATGTGTGACCGTGTGGGGTCCTATGTGGTGTTGATAGCCTTGAATACATGTGAATAATTGTATTATGTTGTTGAAATGCCTAATGTGGTTTCATTGGTATATTTTGATATATCCATTCTTATTGGTACATGAGATATGTGAAAATTCATAGATGAAACGGAAGTAATGAGTGAATATTGACTCACGTGGTTGTGAAATTATAACATTGTGGTTGGTTGTGGAAATACATCATATGGATTGGGTATGAAAATACATCGCGTAGATTGGTTGTGAAAATACTCATTTTGAATGGCTGTGAACACTGCATCATCATTCTCATGTCATCATACGCATCATTTCACTAGTTTATTTTACTGGTTTATATATTTTTGTTGCCATGTATGTGTACTTGGTTTATATATTATGTTATGTATATGCTTTAAAAATACTGGAAACACTGGAATACTGGATATTGGATTTTATGGACCATCTCCGAAGGATCATGCAGGAGAAGAGTTACAGATATTAGTGATCTTGAGGCTGTATGCCAAACTTGAGGTTGTGTGCTAAACTTGAAGCTGTGTGCCAATACCATGCATTATTATCATCATCATCACCATCATCATTATATATATTGCATCCGTTTTATTGTGTTTATGTTGTGTTTGAATTGCCATAATCATTTGTCATCTACCTATTTGTTCTATATCTTGACTTGTTAACGTCTAATTATTCTATCTTCCTTTAATTGTACTTGATGATCTTGATTATACATATCCCCTTTTTATTCTACATGTATGTGGTATTGTGTATATTTATATCCCTATCTTGTGTGTTTTTGTATTATATATGGATATTATAGAATTGTTAGTGCAAACGTTGTGAGCTACCGTTGTGGGACATTTTCTGATTGCAGGTGACGTGCCCTTAGTGTATATTTTGTATGATTTATTTAATACTTTGCTTGGTCGGCCTATGATACCTACTGAATACAAGTGGACTGTACTCATGCCTACTGTACCATTTCGGTGCAGGTCCTAGCCCGAGTGCGCCTCAGCTTGTTTGACTCGGGCGATTGTTGGAGCTTCCAGGATAGTGGTTGGACATTCATACGTCCAGGGTTCACCTCTATCTTTCTATAGTAATTATGTCTTTATTAGTATTCAGAGACAAATATTATTCCTTTTTGATTATTTTTCTGATGTATTTGATTTCTGGATTGTATTAGTAGTTCTTACACTATTGACACTTGGTTTTGGGCATGATTGGTATTTTGGATAAGTTCTTTCCGTATTGTTATGATTACTTATATGGTCCGGCTTCGTTCTAGAAGCCTTACCTTGGGATATTTCTATCTTTTTTTTCTCTTTTTTGTATCGATTTGGGTGATATATTTACTTGTCAAGGTACGCCGCGAAAAGTGTCATCATGACCTTCACTTTTGGATCGTGACACATAATGATACTTCTTATGCCACATATATGAAATGACTATATTTTTTAAAATTTTCTTTCAAATTATTTCATATAGTGTATTAAAAAGGGAAGTCTTTTCATATATAATTTAAGAGTATTTTAACATTTATTACCAAAAAATAATTTAAAATAAAATTTTATAATTTTTATGATTGCATAATTGCTAACTAAATGCAGCAATTGAAATTCAAAACTTGTTAAAATGATATTAATATGAAATAGTATAATAAACATTAAATGTCATCATTATGTTGAGAATTTTCTTTTGGGTTATATAGGTAAGGTGAGAAGTAGTGCATTTTAAAGAAGAGAGAAAAGATTAAATGAAAAATGGAGCCCATAAAAGAGATGGGTTTTGAATAATGAATTTGTATTGTGAATGACTATAATGCCCTTGGTCGTCCCATAACCCACTCTTTTATATACAAATAAAATATTAAAAAATAAAAATAGAGTAATTAAAATTTATATTAGGAATAAAATTGACAAAAAAATTTGATGTAAGGATTACCAAAATGTCAAATTCTCTTTTGTATATAGTAATGATTGTGGTACTAAAAGAAAGTTGACGATTTTTTTGTTTTGGAAAATGGTGGATGTTTCTAGAAATATTTTGGAGAAGAGAGGGTATTTTTGGAATGACTTTAATAAATGCTGAAAAGACTATTTTAACCTTGGTCATCCTTGAACTCGTCTTTCTATATAAAAACTAGATAATAATAGGTCCGTTTTACGGGCCCAATATTGTAACCTTAATATTGCATGTGTTCAATTATTATTTTTTTTGAAAAAAATAAATTAATTTGGTAGGGTTATTAGAATGGTAACGATGCATTAACATTGCTGGACAATAATATAGTGATTAGTTGTGGTGATTGTATAAAAATAACATCAATTATGGTGTATTGAAAGAGTATGGAGTGGTTTGATAGGGTTTATAAGAATAGTATCGAATATGGTGTATTAAAATAGAATCATACTAAATATGGCATATTAAAATAATATAGCAAACAATATTAATGTATTATATTCAACAAAATCAAGAGACAATTTAGTTCAGCTAGCAAATAAAATTTCTAAAAGAATTTGTCTATGCAATAAAATGATATACAACTACCTTAAACGAAGATAACCAAAGGACATTGCAAAAAGAATGCCATGATATAATCAATTATAGTAATTCAAATTGTGTTTTAGGTAACTTGATTAAAATGATATTAGTTGGTGACAAAATAATAAATATTTGGAATAATAACACATAGTTTATACGTATGTCGGGGGTATATCGAAAATAACTTCTCAACTTCATCTCTGAGGTAGTGATACGGAATGTGTATACTTACCCTCCAGACCTCACTTTGTGAGAATATATTGAGTATATTGTTGTTGTTGTATAATCTTCCTCACCTAATATAATTTATCAGTAAAATTACATAAAGTAATGTGTGTGTGTTTCTCTCTCTCTCTCTCTCTCACAAAAACTGGAGTACAAAAATTACATATTAAATGAGTTTATGTCATATATATTATTAGTGTTGTAATGACCTAAAAATTTGATGAATTATGTGAAAATTATTATTTGACTATTTTACCCCTCTCTGTAGTTACATTATGGTATTTCTGGGGTGTGAGAGTGATTGACATATTTTTCGATTCATTTTGATATCATTTATGCGATATTTTGATTTTGGATGGCTTCGAGAGCCTTATTTTAGACTTATGGGGATATCTTTTGATCTGTGCAACAGATGGCCGAACGAACTGCGGCAGCAGCTCCGAAATATCGTTTTAGGCTAGGTAGACCTTTGTTTCGGGTCCTGGTGCACCCGAGCTCATTTCGACCTATTGATCGGAACATTGAAAAATTAAAAATATGGGTGTGAGATCCACATTTGATCGAAATGACCTCGGATGGAAAATTCGACTTTACCAGCATATATTCAAAATATCGATTTTAGGGTGTTAGCATGTTTGGTATGACTTTAAGGATTTTAAATCTTATTTCAACCCTCGGATTAGAAAATTATAATTTTGAGTTTCGGGGGTCAACTTTGTGAAAAATAATATTTTTTCGAAAATCTAATATCGCCAACACGTCCGAAACATTGAATTTAGAATGGTTTCATAGTTCGTTTATGTATTGCGAACTCCAAATGATTCTCGGACACCCCGTCGAAGTCTGTTTCGACTTGAGGGAAAAATCTGCACTAAAATGTTGTAGAAAATCTGCAACAAATACAGTTTTTCACTCTTTTTGGCCCATTTTGTTCATTTTTTATCTTGACTCTTGAGAGTTAAACCCTAAAATAGTATGAGAGCTTAAAAGTAAAGTTTATGCGAGCTTGGGAAGCTAGATTAATATATATTTCTTGATTTTATTACGGATTTAAGGCGAGAATTCACATATTTCTTAGTAATTTCTTGATTAATTTCTCAAAACCCCAAAAATCTTAGGGCATGATTTTAAACTCAAATTTCACTCCTTTTCACTTGAATAATATTTTTATCTTATAATAACTAGTTTTTCATCAATTTAACCTTCAAAACAACTCCGATTCTTGATTTTAACCCGAATTTCAAAGATTTTACCTGATCAAGCTCAAAATATTTTTTCTTCGACTTAAACCTCATTTTTTACTCTATTTAACTTGGGTTTTCAGTTGTAGATTTCTAAAAATATGGGGAATATATTTTTGAAGTACAGTTCTGATTTTGCCCTTTTTTCAAAAATCCATTTCGGGGGTCCGTTTTACCCAAAATAAAAAATAGTCAATATGGGTGTTGTTGGTTTTGTTTTGATGCATAGATTTCATATTTGATATTTTTAGTAAAGTTTGGGATCATTCGTGGAAAGTAAGATCATGAGTTCGAAGTGTAGCAGATCGATTTCGGCTGTTGAGGTAGATTATGGCTTAACTCTTTCAGATTGGGCTGGGTAGTAAATAACAATACAAAATTCATGTCAAGGGTGATAACTAATCATAAAAAATAGATATTTATGTGTTGTGCCCATGTGGGGACCTATATATGATGTAATTATCGAAATTGAGTTATTATGTGATATGTGTGACCGTATGGGGTCCTATATGATCTTAATAGCCTTGAATACATGTGAATAATTATATTGTGTTGTTAAGATGCTTAATATGGTACCATTGGTGTATTGTGATTATATTCATACTTTATTTGGATATGAGACATGTGGAGATTCGTGGATAAAATTGAAATAATGAGTGGATATTGGCTCACATAGTTGTGAAAATATATCATTATGGTTGGATGTGAAAATACTCATTGTGATTGATTGTGAGCATTACATTCTCATATCATACTCATTTATGAAACATTGATACCATCGTGGCAACATCTGAGAAACACTGGCAACACCTTTTTAAAACCCTCTCTGAGGGATGTATCGGGAAGGAGATATTGTAATACCTTATAAAATCCTTTCTGAGGGATGTGCTGAAAAGGAGATATGAGATATGTGGATTGTATACGGGTTGATGAACCTCCATGGGTCATCCATTGGGAGGCTTGCCTCCGTAGGTATATACGGGAATTGTGCGAAGATCCTGGAGGTTGTGCGATGACCTCGTGCATCACCATCATCATCATATACATTGCACTTACTTTATTGTGTTGTATTGCCATTTATGTAATTTGTCTTATCTTCTTTTACTTGCATTTGATGATCTTGTATATGCATGTTCCCTCTTATTTTTCTTATATGTGATATAATGTATACTTGTATTCTATCTTGTTGTAATGTTGCAATATATGTGATATATTAGAACTGTTAGTACAATCGGTGTGGGCTACTATTGTAGGATATTTTCTGATTGCAGGTGACGTACGCCCTTAGTGTATATTTTTTATGCTTTATTAAATACTTTTCTTGGTCGGCCTATGATACCTACTGAGTACAAGTGGACCGTATTCATGCCTACTGCACCCTTTTGGTGCAGGTCCTAGCTCGAGTGCACCTCAGCTTGATTGACTCGAGCGATTGTTGGAGCTTTCAAGGTAGCGGTTGGACATTCATGCATCTGAAGTTCACCTTTATCTTTCTATAGTAGTTATGTCTTTATTAATATTCGGAGATAGATATTATTTCTTTGTGGTTATTTTTTTGATGCATTTGACTCTTGGATTGTATTAGTAGTTATTATACTATTGACACCTGGTTTTGGGCATGATTGGTATTTTGGATAAGTTCTTTCCGTATTGTTATGATTACTTATATGGTTCGGCTTCTTTTCAGAAGCCTTATCTTGGGATATATTTTATCTTTTTCTCTTTTCGTATCGGTTTGGGTGATAGGCTTACTTGTCAAGGTACACCGCAACAAGTGTCATCATGATCGTTATTTTTGGGTATGACAAATTGGTATCAGAGATTCCAGGTTTCATTGGTCTCAATGATGTAAGAATGGGATGTCTAATAGAGTCTCCCGAATCGGTACATAGATGTTCGTATCTATCTTCGAGAGGCTATAGGACGTTTTTAGAAAACTTTTCTCATTTCATTCTTTATCGTGTAAAGTTCTTTTATACCTTTTGTTTTGAGTTGTGTTTCATTTTTTTTGCGCGAATGGTGTGGCTTATACTATATATCAGTTGAGAGATGTTGTGAGAATTGGTGGATATCATTTGTCGGTTGTAGGCCTGTTAATGCTCCTTTTTTTTATGGGATCAGTTTGTCGGTGCCTTTCTGGAGAGATTTGTGTCTTATAGTTTTAGGGATCGGATGTAGGACGAGTTTGATCATTTAGAGTAGGGCTTCATGACAGTTGCTAAGTATGAGGCACTCTTCCATGTCCAGATATTCCTACGATTGCATTTCCACCGAGTCTGAGAAGATTCAAAAGTTTGTGAAGGGTTTGGATGTCTTCTTTCAATTGGTTATATCTCAGATGATTGTGATTGGGGCTCCTTTTACGAGTATTGTGGATCATGCAAAGATGACAAGAAGTATTCTTAGTGCATCTCAGGGAGGAGCCAAGAAAGTGTTATATTTTGGTGAGTTCAGGAGTTAGACCCCTCGGGATAGAGATTTTAGAGGTTCTTGTGGATACCATGGTAGGACAGTGCAGGCGGCTTTATAGAATTTAGGTGGTGGACCTTTTAGTTCAGCAGTTTAGGGCGGATGTTCGGGCTTAGTTGTACCTTCTTCTGTTGAGACTGGTCGTAGAGGTTGCTATGTGTGTGATAAGATTGGCCATGTGGCCAAGGATTGTCCCCTCCGGATGGTTTGAGCTACTCTTATTCTAATTATGAGGGTAAGGGTGCTACCAAAGGTGCGAGAGATAGAGATGGTAGAGCCCGTGGTGGTGGACGTGGGGCTACTTAGCCAGTTGGTAGTCGTGGACAGTGTTATGCTATACCAGCTAGACCTGAGGTAAAGGCTTCTGATGTTGTGATTACGAGTTTCTTTCTCATTTGTTTCAGACCTGCATCTGTATTATTTGATCTCGGATTAATTTTTTTCGATGTGTATATTTTGCTTCGGGTTTTGCTTTTGGAAGTGAGTCTTTTGTCATGCCAATTCATGTATCTACTTCGGTAGGTGATTTATTAGTGGTGGATCAGGCTTACCGATCTTGTGTTGTGACTTTTGTCGGGCGTGAGACTTTGGTAGACTTGCTTGTGTTAGATATGGTTGATTTTGATGTTATTTGGATATGGATTGGTTGGCTCCTTATTATGATGCTGTCTTAGATTGTTTTACCAAGACTATGACTTTAGCTTTGTCGGGTGTGACAATGATAGCTTAGAAAGGTGCACTTCATTCGGGTCCTAAGAGAATTATATCTTATGTTTAAGCTCGTAAATTGGTTGAGTAATGATGTTTATCTTACTTGGCCTATATTTGTGACACCAGTGTTGTTTCGCCTCCTTTCTTAAATTCTGTCCGTATTGTTTGTCAGTTTATGGACGTGTTCCCTACAGGCTTTCCTAGTATGCCTCTAGATGGAGATATTGAATTCACCATTGATGTTGAGCCAGGCACCAAGCTCATTTATATTTCTCATTATAGGATGGCCCCAACAGAGTTGGAAGAACTGAAAGATCATTTGCAGGAGTTATTGGATAAGAGATTTATTCGACCTAGTATTTCACCTTGGGGTGCGCCTGTCTTATTTATGAAGAAAAATGATGGGTCTATGTGGATGTATATTAATTATTGACAATTGAATAAGGTGACGGTTAAGAATAAGTATCCTCATCCTCGCATTGATGACTTGTTTGATCAGCTTTGGGTGCTGCATTATTTTCGAAGATTGATTTGAGATTTGGTTATCACTAGTTGAGGATTGGAGCTTCGAATATTTTGAAAATAGCTTCTCGAACTCGATGTGATCATTATGAGTTCTTGGTCATGTCCTTCGGGTAGACCAATGCCCCAGCCGCATTCGTGGAGTTGATGAACCGAGTGTTTCGATCGTATGTTGACTTCTTTGTTATTGTATTTATAAATGATATCTATGTTTATTCCAAGAGTGAGATTGAGCATAAGGAGCATTTGAGAATTATGCTTCAGAGATTGAGGGATGAGAATTTGTATGCTAAGTTCTCTAAGTGTGAATTTTTGTTGGAGTCTGTTTCTTTCTAGGGTAATGTGGTAACAAAGAAAGGTATTATGGTTGATCCAACCAAGGTTGCAGCGGTTTGTGATTGGACTAGACCTATTTCACCTACCGAGATTTAGAGTTTTATCGGCTTAGCAGGTTATTATTGGCATTTTGTTGAGGGTTTCTCTTTTATTGCAGCTCCTTTGACTAAGTTGACTCAGAAAAAGATTTTCATCTAATGGTCTGATGCTTGTGAGGCGAGCTTCCAAAAGCTCAAGGATTTATTGAATTTAATCTTATATTGGCTTTGCCCAAGGAGGGCGTGGGCTTTACCGTGTTTTATGTATTTGTCCCGTCAAGATTGAAACCTCATGAGAGAATTATCCTACCCATGATTTGGAGTTGTGCGCAGTTGTGTTTTCTTTGAAGTTGTGGAGACACTACTTGTATGGACTCCGTTGTGAGATCTTCTCAGATTATAATAGCCTTCAGTACTTCTTTACCCAATGAGATCTTCATATGAGGCAGCGTCGTTGGCTTGAGTTGCTTAAGGATTATAACTTGACTATTCTCTACCATTCGGGCAAGGCTAATGTGGTAGCAAATGTCTTGAGCCAAAAATCGACTAGCATGGGTAGCTTAGCGCATCTTTTGACCCAAGAAAGGCCCTTAGCCTTAGAGGTTCGGTCTTTATCTCACCATATGGTTAGACTTGATATTTCAAAACCTAGGCGTGTTTTGTCATTTGTGGAGGCTAGATCTTCTTTGATGGAGCAGATTCGAGCTCATCAGTTTAATGATGCTAAATTGAGGTTGATTCAAAATAAGGTATTGAGTGGGGAGGCTAAGGAAGCCTCACTCGATTCAGATGGAGATTTGAGGATTTGGGGACGAGTTTGTGTGCCGAGAGTGAGTGACTAGATTAGGTTGATCTTAGAGGAGGCCCATTGTTCCAGATATTCTAGCCATCCAGGTTTGACTAATATGTATCATAATATGAGGCAACACTACTGGTGGGGTGGTATGATGCGAGATATGGAATATTTTGTAGCTCGTTGCCTATGTTGTCATTAGGTTGAGGCCGAGCATATGAGACCTGGTGGATTGCTTCAGAGTTACCCATTCCCAAGTGAAAGTGAGAATGGATCACTATGGACTTTGTGACTGGTTGGCCTCATATATCTCATGGTTCTAACAGTGTTTGGGTCATCGTGGATTGATTGACCAAGTCAGCTCATTTTATTAAGGTTCGGGTCTCATTCAATGCTGAGAGGTTGGTTCGTATCTATATTCATGAGATTGTTCATCTGCATGGTGTGTCAGTGTCTATTATTTCAAATTGAGGTTCTATGTTCGTATCTCATTTTTTGACAACTTTTCAGGGTGAGTTGGGTACTCAGGTTGATCTTAGCATAACATTTCACCCCAGTCAGAGAGGACTATCTAGGTTTTGGAGGATGCTCCGCGCATGCGTGATGGATTTTGGTGGCTAGTAGGAGCAACTTTTGGCTTTAATAGAGTTTGAATATAATAATAGCTACCGTTCCAATATTGATAGGATCCTTTTAAGGCATTGTACGGTAGGCGTTGTCGCTCTCCAGTGGGTTGTTTTGATGTTTCAGAGGTGAGACCTCGAGATACAGACTTGCTTCGTTAGTCTTTGGTCAAAGTCTGAATCATTCAGGAAAGACTTTGAGCTACTCAGAGTAAGTAAAAGTGCTATGCTGATCGTAGACTTTATGCCTTGATATTTGGTGTCGGTGATCGTGTTTTTCTTCGAGTTTCACCCATGAAGGGTGTGATGAGATTTGGGAAGAAGGGCAAGCTTAGCCCTAGGTATATTGGTCCATTTGAGATTCTTCAAACTATTGGTGATGCGGCTTATGAGTTGGCTTTGCCCCTAATCTATCAGTTGTTCATCTAGTTTTTCATGTTTCTATGTTTCGCCGTTACATTTTGGATGAGTCTCATATTATTCGTTGGGAGTCAGTTTAGTTAGATGAGCGGTTGTCGTTGTTGAAGAGTCAATCTCCAGTTTGGCTAGGGATGTTAGGTGGTTGCGCTCTAGAGTTATCCCTGTGGTTAAGGTTCAGTGGCAACATCGACCTGTAGATGAGGCTACTTGGGAGGTTGAGTCTGATATGCATAGTTCTTATTCGCAGCCCTTTGTTAATTGAGGTATTTCTTTTGCCTTAGTTCAAGGACGAACTAGATTTTTAGTGGTGGATGATGTAATGACCTAAAAATTTGATGAATTGTGTAAAATTTGTGATTTTATGTAATTTAACTGTTTTACACCTATCCGTAGTTGCATTATGGTATTTCTGGGGTATGAGAGTTATTGACATGTTTTCCGATGCATTTTGGTATCATTTATACGATATTATGGTTTTTGATGGCTTCGAGAGCCTTATTTTAGACTTATGGGGATATCTTTTGATACGTGCGATGGATGGATGAATAGACTGCGTTAGCAGCTTCAGAATATCAATTTTAGGCTAGGTAGACCTTTGGTTCGGGTCTCAATGCACCCGACCTCATTTCGACCTGTTGATCGAAAAGTTGGAAAATTAAAAATAAGGGTGTTGGATCCACATTTGATCGAAACGAACTCGGGTGGAAAATTCGAGTTTGCCAGCAGATCCAGTATGTTGATTTTAGGGTGTTAGCATGTTTGGTATGACTTTACGACTTTTAAATTTCATTTCAACCCTCGGTTTGGAAAATTATAATTTCAAGTTTCGGGGGTTAACTTCGTGAAAACAATATTTTTTTCAAAAATTTGATACCACCAATGCGTCCGGACCGTCGAATTTAGTATGGTTGCAAAATTCGTTAGTGTATACCGGACTCCGAATGATTCCCGGATACCCCGTCGAAGTCCGTTGCGACTTAAGGAAAAAATCTGCACTAAAATGTTGCAGATAATCTGCAATAAATATAGCTTTTTCACTCGTTTTGACCCATTTTGTTCATTTTTCATCTTGACTTTTGAGAGTTAAACCTTAAAATAGTATGAGAGCTTCAAAGTAAAGATTATGCGAGCTTGGGAAGCTAGATTAACATCTATTTCTTGATTTTATTACGGATTTAAGGTAAGAATTCATCCTTTTTCTTAATAATTTCTTGATTAATTTCTCAAAACCCCAAAAATCTTAGGGCATGATTTTAAATCCAAATTTCACTCATTTTCACTTGAATAATGTTTTTATCTTATAATTACTAGTTTTTCATCAATTTAACCTTCAAAACAACTTTGATTCTTGATTTAACCCGAATTTCAAAGATTTTACCCGATAAAGCTCAAAAATTGGTTTTCTTCGATTTGAGCCTTGTTTTTTACTCGATTTAACTTGGATTTTCAGTTGTAGGTTCCTAAAAATATGAAAAACATGTTTTTGAAGTAAAGTTCCGATTTTACCCTTCTTTTTTAAAAATCCATTTCGAGAGTCCGTTTTGACCCCGAATAAAAAATAGTCAATATGGGTGTCGTTGGTTTTGTTTTGATGCGTAGATTTCATATTTGATATATTTAGTAGTGTTCAGAATCATTCGTGAAAAGTAAGATCATGGGTTCGAAGTGTAGCGGATCAATTTCGGCTTTTGAGGTAGGTCATAGCTTAACTCTTTCAGATTGGGCTGGGTAGTAAATAATGATATAAAATGCATGTTAAGGGTGGGAAATAATCATGAAAAATGGCTATTTATGTGTTGTGCCCGTGGTGGGGCCTATATGTGATGTAATTATCGAAATTGAGTTATTATGTGATATGTGTGATCGTGTGGGGTCCTATGTGATCTTAATAGCCTTGAATACATGTGAATAATTGTATTGTGTTGTTAATATGCTTAATATGGTACCATTGATGTACTGTGATTATATTCATACTTTATTTGGCATATGAGACATGTGGAGATTCGAGGGTAAAACTGAAATAATGAGTGGATATTGGCTCACATAGTTGTGAAAATATATCATTATGGTTGGTTGTGAAAAATACTCATTGTGGTTGATTGTGAGCATTACATCCTCATATCACACTCATTCATGAAATATTGGTACCACCGTGGCAACATTTGAGAAACACTGACAACACCTTTTTAAAACCCTATCTGAAGGATGTGCCGTGGAGGAGATATTGTAACACCTTATAAAATCCTTTCCAAGAAATGTACTGAAAAGGATATATGAGATATGTGGATTGTATACGGGTTGACGAACCCCCCATAGGTCCTGCGTTGGAAGACTTGCCTCCGTAAGTGTATACGGGGATCATGCGATGATCCCGAAGGTTGTGCGACAACTTCGTGCATCATCATCATCATCATCAATATCATCATCTTCATATACATTGCACTTACTTTATTGTGTTGTATTGCCATTTATGTAATTTGTCTTATCCTTTTTTACTTATATTTGATCCCCCTTGTTCTACTTATATGTGATATAATGCATACTTGGGTTCTATCTTGTTGTAATGTTGCAATATATGTGATATATTAGAACTATTAGTGCAATCTATTTGGGCTACCATTGTGGGACATTTTCTGATTACAGGTGACGTACCCTTAGTGTATATTTTGTATGCTTTATTTACTACTTTGCTTGGTCGGCCTATGATACCTACTAAGTACAAGTGGATCGTACTCATGTCTACTGTGCCCTTTCGGGGCAGGTCCTAGCTCGAGTGCGCCTCATCTTGATTGACTTGGCGATTGTTGGAGGTTCCAAGGTAGCGGTTGGACTTTCATGCGTCCGAAGTTCACCTTTATCTTTCTGCAGTAGTTATGTCTTTATTAGTATTCGGAGACAGATATTATTCCTTTGTGGTTATTTTTTTTGATGTATTTGACTCTTGAATTGAATTAGTAGTTATTGCACTATTGACACCTGGTTTTGGGCATGATTGATATTTTGGATAAGTTCTTTTCGTATTATTATGATTACTTATATATTTCGGCTTCGTTCTAGAAGCCTTATATTGGGATATTTCTGTCTTTTCCTCTTTTCATATCGGTTTGAGCGATAGCCTTACTTGTCAAGGTACACCGAGACAAGTGCCATCATGATCTTCATTTTTGGGTTGTGACAAGTGTAAATAAAGTTACACTATTAAGCTTTAGTTTTTATACTTTTAAGATTTATTTGTTGTAGTGTATAATTTGGTTTATTCTAGAACGATAAATCTCATTTTTCATGAGTACTTAGTTGACAAGTTATACTTTTATAATTACCTTTAATAACATGAACATTTTCAATTTGAATTAATTGAATATTTTCTTTGATTTAATTTGTTTGTTTGATTTTGATTTAATGCAAAATTTAATAAAGCAAAAGAATAGCTTTTAAATTTTATGTATCAAATTAAAGTCACGTGAAATGTATCAAAATATAGCTTAATCTCGTGAACTTAAACATAACATTAAAAAGTTAAAATTAAAGAATTACTAACAAGGAAGAAAAAAAAATCGGAAACAACCTCTCTACTTCACCTGACTTCACCTGAGGTAGTGGTATGATCTGCGTACACTCTACCCTCTCCATACCCAACTAGGTGGGTATACACTGGGTATGTTGTTGTTGTAAATAGACTTAAAGGAATGTAAAACAATAAAAAGTACCTTATAAGTATTCATAATATCTTTTTATTATTTTATTACAATAATTTCTTTTTGGAGTAATCACACGTAAAGTAATAGTAATTAATATATTGTATTCGAATAAACTAAAGAACTAACAACTAACAATATTACTCCATAAAAAGTGAGTAGAAATAAGTATATGCACGCCGACAATTTTCTTTTCTATACAATAGAAATGCTGGTTTCGACCCAATTGCTTTTCTATACATAAAAAAAAATAAAAATTATATCATTATTATATCTACTAAGGGTAATTTGGTAAGTGAATAACCACTTGATATTTATTATCTACTATCCAATCACAAATTTGCTACAACACACTTATCACTTTTTTTATATTAATAAATTTTTTACCACACACATGTCTTGAAACGTGGCACAACATTGCCATTACTAAATACGTCTACCATTCCGGTCTTCAATATTATCGTTTATATGCTCTGTAAAAAAAAATCAACTCTTGTGATATTCTCTCTATATCTATATCGGTAAAGAAAAAATCTCAATTTCGGCTCTGTCAGGTATGTTTGAACAAATATAATTCTGGATCTGACAAAGTGGATCTGTTGTGAAGTTAATTTGTTATGAATTTTTCTTCATCTACTCTTTGATTTCAGTTCATTCAAATGATTTTGTAGCTTTCATGTTGTGATTTATGTATAAATCTTGTAAAAAGATATGAAGAAAAAGGTTTCTTTTTTGTTGAAACTGAAATTAATTATGTGGTTTAGTTTTTTTCTTGGATTTTTTGGTACTATATGTATCAGTGAGATGTAGATGAGCTGAATATGAGTGTGGAGTGTAAATAAAAAGTGATTGGGAAAAATTTTGGGTGATCATTTTTTTTAAATAAATGATTACGAAAGGTGAAAACTTTGTGCAACAAAGGTATTTGACAGTATGTCTGAGAATATTCAATAACTTTTTTATGGGGGTTCTGTAATAGTTTAAAGAAAGAGTAAATTCCAAATTAGTTTAAATCAAACTTTAGTAGTTAACATATTTTAATATGATCTTTTAGTTTGTGTGAATCAAACATCCAGTTAAGTGCTAATTTTTACTTAAGTACGTGTTCAAATATTTAAGTTTTGTTCAAAACGTAATTCAACAAGCTTTGCAGTCTTGCTCACGTTCATTTTCATGATTGTTTTGTCAATGTAAATGAATTCATTATTTAATTCTTGTTTGTTATTTCTTATAAGAAAAAATTTTTAAAATTTTTTTTTAAAAATATTTTTTCCCTTTTTAGCGCAAGGAGGGGAGGGGTGGTTCGTGGAATTGCCTTTAACTAAATAGACTTTAAAGTTCAATCAACAATCCAGATAACCAACTAAAAATGAGCATTTGGGCATCACTCGAAAGCTAATTTCGCAGACTCTTCACTATTTAACCTGATTCAAGATTGTCTTTTTACCAGCTAGAAACCAACTAACCAAGGACCATTTCTACATAGAACCTGATGAAGGGGTAGTAATTCACGCAACATTCTTTTTACGCACAATGATAATCGAATTCAACTATTTAGAAACAACAATGAGAGTTATAAAACAGCTACAACTATCATTAATGGTAGTATCAGAACTAGAAGCAAATTTGAATGCACTTGTATTCGTGAACTACTTCATAGACTTGTTATTCTATTACAGTGCATTATTTAATTGCTTAGATGTTGTAATAAAAAGGGATGATCAATATAGAATGGCAGTAGAAGAGTTATATGGAGAGGAGATTTTGAACACAATAGAAAGTAAAGGCAAGCAAAGGGTAATAAGAAGTGTGAATTAGCAATTTTTTTCAAATGTACTTGTACGACAAGATCATATAAAACAACTTACTCTACAGAGTAGAAAATGCAGTCTTGTGCAAATAAAAAGTGTAGTCTGTGCACTAAAACATTTACTATGTGTGAGCGAAACAAAAGGCCTGAATCAAAGAATCATGATTTGGAGTTTGCTTAGAAATGTTTCCCTAAACTAAATGCTGCAGCTATTGATTAAATTTGGTGTTATACAGTGATGTATTGACCATGCTTTATTTTGTCATAATTGTATACTGTGTGTTAGAGGGAGAACAAGAAAGGTCGTTGAATTTCCATATTGATGTGTGCTAAATTATTTAGTCTCGCCTTATAAATTAATTTAGGAGATTGATCAGTTAGGTTTCGCAAACTAAACTCGTAGGTTCTACATAATGAGAACAAAAGTTGGGCGACATTATTGTCTTGATGATTAAAATCCCTAGGAAGCCATTGGGTTGTTTGTCAGATGCTTTATTCAACTTTCTATTGTATTGCTTGGTTTTTCCTGTTGCCCTTCTTTCAAAGAATAGATGCCTCCTCTCATGCCATAATCGTAATGCCTGTTTTCGCCGCATAACTCTTTATATAGTCAAACATCTCTGTAATGAAATTGTTTATTGGATATTACTTACCTCCTAAAGTTGGTGCAAGCCCCTTAGTTCTTAATGAAACAAATTGTTGGTTTTCCCTGATATAAACATCTTAACGTTCCTTTTCTTGTTTTACAGTTGCAGTTTTTATGTGCGAACTCTTTGTTTGTGCTGCTATATAGTCTTCCATTTAGCAGGTAATGTTTTCATTGTAATTTCAAATTTGTATAGCTACTGTATATTTGTGATTCTATACTTGCTTTCATGTTACTAATATGTTAACTGCTATGTTGTCTTATATTAACAACTATTAGAAAATCAATATCACAATGTCAAATAAAAATAAACAAGCACATCCAAACTTTGAAAAAGCACATAAGGATAAAAAAGCTAGACGCCGTGAATTATATAAAATAATGCAATCCAATAAAAAAGAAGTTTTACTAGCTAAAGCATGAACAAGTAAAGCTGAACGTACCTACCGACGATTTGGTGCTACCTCAATTATCTTATTTGAGCAACAACCTCAATTAGAGCAAGGATTAACATCAAATAATACTGAATAATGTAACGACAACTCAACTATGACACAAACATCTACAAATTATGTCATGTTAAAATCTGTTCCAAAATGTAATTTTCGTCGGGAAAGAAAATTTGAATACGAACCACTTGCTTTTTGTTGTGGCAAAGATGCTATCAAGCTAATTTCTCATCGGTTTCCCACCGAATTAATGAGTCTTTATCTAGGAAATACTGAAGAATCAAAACACTTTCGAACTTATATAAGAACATATAATAACATATTTGCATTTACATCTCTTGGGGTAGCTTATGATAAGGAATTATCACAAAGAAACAAAGGTATTTATACATTTTGAGTTCAAGGAAAAATGTATCATTTCATAAATGACTTGATACCAAGTGATGAAAATTGAAAAAAAAAATATGCAATTATACTACTTTGCTAGCAAGAATGAGTTGAAAAATCGAATGATATGTTCAGACAAGCTAAATGAATATACTGTTAAAAAGTTAATGGAAATATTAAACATTAATCCACACTCAATATTTTTGAAATCTTTAATAAATATTCCCAACTTTTTGATTTCTATATTGCATTTAAGTCTGATGCTGGTTTAAATCAACGAACATACAATTTACCAACTATATCAGAGGTTGCAGGAATATGGGTAGATCAAGATGCCAACAATTATGTTTCTGCACCTCATATACGAATATATATAACAGGTGATAGGATTCAATTGGTAAATTATTACTATGGTTGTTATGACCCATTGCAATATCCATTATTGTTTCCTTACGGTTAAAATGGTTGGCACTGTGGCATTGAAAAAACTAAACCTACAGCCAGTTCTACTACAACACAAATATATTGTGAACATGAAAAATTACCTGGTGTAAATAAGATGACTTCAATTGATGGATTTCTTAACTTAGAAAATGACATCCTGCGAAAAGGTAAACAAGAAAGAGATGTGGTTTCTTGTCGTGAATATTATTGCTATAAGCTTCAAATAAGAGATGATAAAGATATAATATTACACTCAGGTAGATTACTCCAACAATATATTGTAGATGAATGGATCAAAATTGAAACTCAGAGGCTTGATTTCGCTTCGTTCAATCAAGATTTATTTAGAACAGATGTGTTAGGAGGACTTTTTGATATATTATGCTGTGGTGAAAGAGAAGCTTCTCAAGTAGGAAAGCATAGAATAATTCCTCTTAGTTTCACAGGAGGTCCTAGAGATATGCGTTGACGATATATGGATGCTATGGCTTTAGTTCAACATTTTGGAAGACCTGATATATTTCTAACCATGACTTGCGATCCTACTTGGCCTGAAATTAAACAAATTCTACTTCCAACGGATGAAGTTCAAAACAGACCTGATTTGATTTGCCGAATATTCCGAGCAAAATTAGAAGAATTAAAAAAGGATATATTAAGAAAGCATATATTTGGTAAAGTTGCAGCATTTATGTATACAATAAAATTTAAAAAACGAGGACTTCCTCATGCTCATTTTCTTATCATACTTGAGGAAAAATATAAATTATTATCACCAGAAGCGTATGATCGATTTGTTTGTGCAGAGCTACCTGACTCTAAAATAAATTCAAATTTATTTGAACTTGTTTCTCTACACATGATACATGACCCTTGTGGGAAATTAAATCCAACATGTCCTTGTATGAAAAAGAAAGGTTCCTATAAATTTAAATATCCAAAAGAATTTTCTGACCAAACATGTAAAGGTAAAAATTCATATCCAATTTATAGGCGACGAAATACCGGAAAATGTATAAAAATCGGAGACCACCTTCTTGATAATTCATGGGTTGTTCCTTACAATTCATTTTTATTATGTAAATTCAATTACCATATGAATGTAGAAATTTGTTCTGATATTAAAATTGTTAAATAGATTTATAAATATATATGTAAAGGACATGATAAAATTACATTCCGTCTACATGATGATAATACAAATGTAGAAATAGATGAAATAAAAAAGTATCAATCAGCTAGATGGGTTTCCCCGCCTGAAGCTGCATGACGCATATTTGGATTTCCCATTAGTGAAATGAATCCTTCTGTCTATCATTTGCAGCTCCATCTTGATGGATAACAACTTATTTCTTTCAAAAGTATCGATAATATTAGCAAAGTTATAAATAATCCAATGATAAGAAAACTATGTTAACTGATTTTTTTATGATGAATACAATACATAAAGAAGATATGAATTTAAATTTGTTATATCCAGAGTTTCCTGAATATTTTGTATGGTCAACAACATATAAAATGTGGACACATCGTCAACAAGGAAATACAATTGGCCGTATTGTGACATGTCATCCAACTGAAGGAGAAAGATATTATTTAAGATTACTTCTAATGAATGTAAGAGGACCTAAATCATATAAAGATTTGTTAACGGTAAATGGTGAATTTTATAATACATTTAGAGAATCTGCAGAAAAACGAGGACTATTACTATGCGATAATAATTTAATAGAATGTATGTCAGAAGCAGTTGGTTATCAAATGTCATCTAGCTTAAGACATTTGTTTGCTGTCCTACTAACATATTGTAATCCAAATAATCCCAAAGAATTGTGGGAAAAATTTAAAGCTGCAGTGTCAGATGATTATAGTAAAAAGTATTAATAATATTAACGATATTCTTTATTCAATGGGTTGTGATATTAATGAATTTCAACTTATCTTGGAAAAAATAAAAGCATCTACTATAGCCAAAGAAGCTAAAGATGTACATTTTGAAAGAAATATTAGCGTTAGTGATGAAGATTTATTATTGAAAAATAAATTAAAAAATGAACAACTTACAATATAATCCTTGAAAGAGTGTTCTCAAATAAACCTGGGGCTTTTTTAATTGATGGTCCTAGTGGAACTGGTAAAAGTTTTTGATATCGTGTATTATTAGCTATTGTGAGACATAGAGGGTTTATAGCTTTGGCAACTGCAAGTTCTGATGTTGTAGCTTCGCTTCTTCCTGGAGATCGCACTACTCATTCTCGATTTAAGCTGCCTATAAATATTGATAGAAATTTTAGTTGTAATAGTAGCAAACAAAGTTCATTGGCAAAAAAAAAAGATTGTAGAGGCCTTGGATTTGCTTCTTAAAGATATTATGGAAAGAAAGAAAGATTCTCTTCGGTGGAAAAGTTGTTTTTAGTGGTGATTTCAGACAAACTCTATCTGTTGTTCGTAGTGGCAAAAGAGAAGACTTTGTCCGTGAAAGTTTACTATGTTCTAAAATTTGAAATCAACTCCAAAAACTACAATTATCTGAAAATATGCGAGCAAGAACTAATCTTCTTTTTGTGACTGAATCGGTAATGGAAATGAGAAACAAAATGCTCAAGAAAAAATTCAAATACCAAAATCTTTAATCATTCCTTTCACTATAGAAAAAGATTCATTGAACTTGCTATTTAAAGTTACTTATCCCAATTTATATACATCTTACTCAAATATTTCTTTTACTACTTCTCGAGCTATTTTAACAACCAAAAATGATTTTGTAGATGAAATAAATGAAATGCTGGTTACTCAATTCCCATCCAATGCAAAAGTATATGTGACTACTGATGAAACTCTTGATCCAAAAGATCAAAGTGAATATGAAGATTTTAAGCATACTTTAAATCCTACTGGATTACCTCCTTACAAGTTATGTTTAAAAAAAAATTGCCCCATTATCTTGCTAAGAAATTTAAATCCTTCAAAAGGTTTATGTAACGGAACATGATTAACATGTGATGATTTTAAAGCTCACGTTATCAGTGCTACAATATCTAGTGGCGACTTTGAAAATACTCATGTATTCATTCCACGGATACCATTATTAACCTCAACACATGAAAAAATTTCGTTACAATTTAAAAGAACACAATTTCCAGTGCGATTACGATTTGCCGTGACCATTAACATAGCTCAAGGACAAACATTAGACTTTGTTGGCATTTATTTAAGAGAACCAGTATTTTCTCATGGTCAACTATATGTTGCTTTGTCAAGAGCCAAGAGTTCTAACAATGTTAGAGTACTAATAAGACCTCTTATTGCTGATAATCATGATGATTGTTGTACATCTAATTTCTATACAATAGAAATGCTGGTTTCGACCCAATCGCTTTTCTATACATAAAAATAAATAAAAATTATATCATTATTATATCTACTAAGGGTAATTTGGTAAGTGAATAACCACTTGATATTTATTATCTACTACCCAATCACAAATTAGCTACAACACACTTATTACTTTTTTTATATTAATAAATTTTCTACCACACACGTCTTGAAACGTGGCACAACATTGCCATAACTAAATACGTCTACCATTCCAGTCTTCAATATTATCGTTTATATGCTCTGTAAAAAAAAACCCAACTCTTGTGATATTCTCTCTATATCTATATCGGTAAAGAAAAAATCTCAATTCCGGCTCTGTCAGGTATGTTTGAACAAATATAATTCTGGATCTGACAAAGTGGATCTGTTGTGAAGTTAATTTATAAAGCGTCACTTAAATTGAAATAGAAGAAAAATATTATAAATCACAATAATTAAAAACTTAGATTGTTTTGAAAATATAATTGACTATCAATGTCACAAAAGTTTGGATAAAGAGAGTAAGATGTATTATTTAAAAATTATATAAAAATATTAGAAATTACAATATTAACAACTTAAAATAGCTAAAACATATTAAAAGTATGATTGATTATCTAAATTCATTTTGTATCACAAAATTGAGACAAATAAATATATATTGAGCTCATGCTAGATCCCGGGTGAATCCTAGGATGTATATATGCAATTCATCTTTTTTTAAACTTTGATTTAAATATATCAAATTGAAAATATAAGTTTTAATACAGTACACTGTACATCAAAAAGTGTATAAGAAATAATGTTAGCATAAATAATACCAATATTACTAATACAAGCATTATTAATGCAAACATTATTAATACATTCTATCAACATTATTTTTATACACTCTAACGAACGACTCCACATTTGAATGGAAGGAACATATACAAAATCAATGTTCAATAAAATATCTACATAAGTATGTTTTATCGTGTTCTCAAAGTCAAATAATTTAAATTAATATGAAAGGTGGTAACTATAGTTTTTTTTTTCTATATAATTTTTGAAACACTTAAAATTTGAATTTAAAATATTAATTTAGTTTAACTTCAAAGAACACGTTGACAAATAAAAGAGAAGGAGAAAATGAAAACAAATAATGTTTATGGCGGCTTGGCAAGGAAATACATAATTATCTTGTAAGACTTGGCTCCTTGCAAAATACTACCAAGTAGTCAATATATTTTGTGTATTCATGTGTTATAATTCATAATTCGAACTAATATAATTTAAGTTACTATACATAGTAAAATATATTAATGTTGGGTTCGTGCTGACACGGGTCGACTCAATCGATTATTGATCAAAATCAAAACTAAATATAATATATATATTTATCGTTTGAGTTCGGTTATTAACCATACTAGAGTAGCATGGCCCGTGCCAGCACGAGCCCAACATTAATTCATTTTAATTATGTACGATAAGTTAGATTGATGTCAATGTGAATTATAAAACATGGATACACAAAACATATTAACTACTTGATGGTATTTTTGAAGGATCTAAATTATTCCACAAGATAATCATGTATAACTTACTTATATAAATAAAATAATTTTATGCATTTTGAAGTTCACATCTTTAATCACATGACTGAAATTTGTGACATTAAGTATAAAATATGAAATTAAAATTGATACATAAGACTTGAAACCTGTTGTATAAAATAGAGAATATAAATGATTATATAGTCATTGCATATTACGTTACATGTGGGTTGTAACTAATAGGTTAAAATTGCATTGTATTCCCCCACTAAACCGACATAAACATTCTTTGTTTTCATTTCTCCTTCTTTTTTATTTATCAACTTATTCTTTGAAGTTGAAATTAAATTAATATTTTAAGTGTTTTGAAAATTATATATATAAAAAAACTATAAGTTTTTAATTTAAGTTATTTGACTTTGAGAACACAATAAAACATACTTTTGTAAATATTTTTATCGAAATTTGCTTTTGTATATGTTCTTTTCATTGAAACGTAGGAGTCATTTGTTAGAGTGTATAAAAATAATTTTGAAATAGAATGTATTAGTAATGTTTGCATTATTAATGCTTGTATTAGTAATGCTGGTATTATTCATACTAATATTATTTCTTATACACTATTTGATGTGCTGTATTAGAACTTGTCTTTTCAATCTTGATATATTTAAACAATTTTTTTTTAAAAGAAGATTGCATATACATTCTAAAATTCATTCGAGATTTAGCACGAGTTCAATATATGTTATTTTTTCTGAATTTATATGACACAAATAGAATATAGATAATCAACCATACTTTTAATATGTATTTAGATAATTTAAGTTGTTAACTACTATAATTTATAATATTTTTTATTTAATTTTCAATAATATACATTATTTTTCTTGTTCAAACTTTTGTGGTATTGATAATCAATTATATTTGTAAAATAATTTAAGTTTCCTAAGATTCATCCAGGATCGAGAGTCAACCAAATATTTATATCGTTTAATTTTTAAGTTATTAATTATTGTGATTTATAGTATTTTTTAAAAATATATAATAGATCAAATTATTTTTAGATATTTCAAGTTTTTAATTATTGTAATTTATAATATTTTTTATGTAATTTTAAAAAAATATATGCTACTTTTCTTGTCCAAAGTTTTGTGTCATTGATAGTCAATTATATTTAATGATAACTAACATAAAAAATATTTAATGAAATTATTGCAAAAGCTTTTTCCTAACTAACAATTTCAGTATTAATGGTAAATCCTCTTCCATTTTAACTACTGTTATTCTTATCCTCAAAATTATATCGGGAACCCTCTCGAAAAAGTAAAGTAATATTTCAATGACGAAGGTTGCAGCCAGTGGTAGCAGTTCTAGATGGTCTCTTTCAGGGTTTACCGCTCTCATAACCGGCGGGACACGTTGAATTGGGTAAACCAAATTCCGATACCTTTTAAAGTTTTTTTCAAATACATTTTTCTAGATTTCAATTTGGATATTCATTTTTAGGCATGCGGTTGTGGAGGAATTGGTGGAACTGGGTGCCACAGTGTATACTTGTTCATGTAATGAAGCGGAGCTCAACAAGCGCTTGCAAGAGTGGGCCGCTAAAGGCCTTCAAGTGAAAGGTTCTGTTTGCGATGCATCTTCTAGGGAAAACAGAGTTCAGCTCATGGAGAATGTCTCCTCGGCTTTCGACAGAAAGCTGAACATTCTTGTGTGTTATATAACCTATTCTCTTATTAATCCCTCCCTTGATGAAATGCTTAACAAATGGTCTCTATATTCAAATTAATCATGTAATTGTAGTGCTTTAAAGCTGAATATAATGGAACAAGAGCTGTAACTTGATTGTATTGTACAGCTGGCACAAGAGTTAGTGAAACATCTTTTGTTCTCTACTTTTGGACTATCGTTGGGAGCCATTTTTGGCTGCATCCTAAAGCATACATCTAACGATGCAATGGATCATGTACATACTAAAGATGACTACTCTTTCTGTTCTCCTCCATAGGTGCGTAACTATCAACTTATTTTTGTATTTCTTTCGATCGTTTATGTCAACAAAAGTGATGGTTGAACCCACAATCGTAAAAGTAAATTTTAAGGATTTGTGAAATTAGGGTTTTCCAGTATCAATGAAATTGCTGTTTTGATTACTTTTGATTACACAACTTCCGCCCTACTTCTTGACTTTTTGATGTTTGTGGAAATTTTGATTGTGCTCTCTAATTTAGGTACTAGATTGGTTAAATTAGGATTGGTGTTATTTTACAGAACTGCGATTTCCCCGAAATAGTGAAATTTGCGTTTGTGCTGTAAAAAAACCAATCTATTCAGAATTGTAACCAAAGTGACAGGGTAACTTGGCATCTGTTATTATCCCCTTATTATACAACAGCTGATGTTGCAATTCATGAAACACTAAGAGTTCTTATTGCATACTCTTATGTAGTTGCTACTCAGTCCTATTGGTTTAGATCTGGTAATAAGATTCTTTTGACCTGAAGTTGGTGTGTATCTCTAGATTTCCTTCTCCTAAAGTCCCAAACTTACTCTGGGGGATAATCCTGTGTGAAGAATGTTGCCATGTTAAATATGCTCCCTTTCCCTCGACAAGTATAATGATGTGAACAAACTTGTCATAATCAAAACCAATTTATAGTTAAGCTACAACAATTACGTCTCAGTTCAAAATAAGTTGGAATCAACTAAAATGATTGTGCTGACCATTGTATTCCATTAAGGTAAAAGGTTATGATGAGCGTCTATTTGAATCGATTATTTTCAAGATCTGCTAACATCTAAAATAAATTCTCAACTAATATGTATTATCTATATATACATAATTTCTTTCATTTTGTCATGCTTACTTGATCGAATTGGATGAAATAATCCCAGCATGTCTTTTTTTGTTTAGGGTTATGGTCCATAATCTCTGTTTACTTGGTCTAGAAATTATTTGTGTTTTTCAATAAAATGACTTTAAGGAATTTGTATGTGAAACATAGAGCAGTAGATTAGTACAGAAATTTGCCTAGAGTAGCTGCAACTGTCAAAATACATGCCCGTTCCTTACGAAAAAAAGGGAATGCTAGAATATGTATAATCATTATTTATAAACTTCAAAAATAAATAAATTCCGCTACTATAAATGTTGTCGATCTATTCAATATTTAACTTTCATCCTAATATGCTAGCTAGGAAGGTGTGAAGGTTGTATATTAGAGATAGAAGGTTAGTAGATAATAGGGATACGTTATCTTGAGTTTCAAAGGTACCAATCTATTCGGAATTCCATCGATTTCAAAATTGTGAGTTGTGCTTTGCCGTTTAGGTACTAGGTTCTAAAAAAAAACTATGATATAGCATAAAATAAATGTTTGGCTTAAAAAAATATTCACCATCTTAAAAAAATGTTCTCTCTAACAGTAGTTTCGTGTTTTTGGTGTTAGGAACTTTGTTTTCTGAAAATTGGGTTTCTGCTGCGGAATTGGGTTATATATTTCTCCTATATTTAGAGCCAAAAGCATTTTTAAATTTGTATGACAAAGTAACTTTGTAAAGTATGTCGTGTTAATGTACTTTGTAACTCATTTGTTTCATCGCCTAAAGTCCATTTCATTTTCGAAAAACAAGTGATACAAATTTTTGATAGCCTAAAGTCCATTTCATTTTCGAAAAACAGGGGATACAAATTTTCGATATTTTGGTAGCAAGATCAATGAGAGATTTTTCCAGAAATTTTGTTTTCCTTTTTGATTAATTGAAGTTTTAGCTTTTTCTACTTGTACATGAACTATCAGTTGATTTGCTAGCCTCCATTACTGTATTTTCATGTTCTTACTGCTTATGGTGGTTCTCATTTTTTTCATATGTTTGGAGCCGTTCTAACGAAAACAGCCTCTCATTCTTTTTAAGGAAGAGGTAAGGTTTGTGTACACATTAAAAACCCTGAGAAGGTCCATTCTAGGTATCTGTAAATTAGAGTATGTGACAATTTCTGATTTGCTAACTTCACTATCATGCATGCGTCAATTCTTTAGTTGCTAACTTCACTATCATGCATGCGTCAATTCTTTAGTTCTTTGAATCCTTCTTTCTCACATATGTAAAGATGCCGCAACCTATGAAACAGCTGCTTTCTGTCGAATTGATCAACCGATGGCCAATATTTGTTATTATTTTTCCTAAAATAAATTTCTAATAATTAGCTTGTATTCTTTCATGCAACAGGTCTCAGTCATACATTTGCAAAACTCAACTCTTTTTTTGTATCTATGTAAATTATATGTACAGTACCGTTTTTCAAAACATGGCTCCTTAATGTTCACACATATATATGTATATATATGTGTGTGTATATATATAAAATGTGTGTGCTACAACCTTGTTCTCTTGAGCTCAATCGTACTAATTAAAATATTCTACTACTCAAACTTTCTACTCCAAGATAAATTCGAAAACTTAAAAATTGCAATCCACATGTTCTATTGTTGGGCCCGTGCTGACACGGGCCTTTCACTTCTAGTCTAAAAGAAAGGAAAGAAAGGTATTGACACAAAATATTTAAGAAGAGTATAGTGGAGAGATGTGCGTCCACGTGAGATGTCATGTCACTTAGGATGAAATTGGTATTTAAAAAAGATGCTTGACCTTTGTGTCATTACCAATTTGTAGCCAAGCAATGAAGCTTAAAAAATAAGTATGTGATGCACAATCATTTTTGAAATGACCATGATACCCTTGGTAGTTCCACTTGCTTACCTTTCTATATATATATACTAGTGTGCCCGTGCCCGTTCTACGCACGGGCGAAGATATGTCTGCAGGTAAAACAGTTATATTTCATAATATGTGGTTCACCAACCTATAGATATATTTAACAAGATTGAAAGAGAGTGTAACTATAAGTAGTGAGAAAATAGTATAGTATAAATTATATTGAAGATATATTATAAATATTGAAAGAGAGAATATGAAAGTAATGTGTTTGCAACATTTTATTTTGTTTTTATTGGAGTGATGACTCCATTTTTTGTTTCATCTTGAGCATATTCTGGTGTTCACTTTGTTGTTTGGCTTGTTCAACAGAAGAAGTAGAATCTTTTTTTTTGCTTCTTGCTTCCTTTTTGATAAGGAATGTGGATGATGCAGGAAGAGAGGGCAAAATGTTTCCTTTTTCAGATTGATAGAAATGTGTTTCACCATGTCAATGTAGTTATTCTTTCTCTCTGCTTCTTCACCTCCATAATAACCATGCTACTTGTCATATCTAAAGAATTCAACAAAAAATTTAAATCGACAAATACATTACAAAATCCATAACGTTAACAATCATACAAGAGAAAGGGAGATGGAAAAAAAAAAAGTTAACCACGGCTAATAAATTGATTGGGAGCAGATACTTGGTGTCCTTTTCTGATTTTAAGACACTAACAGAGGGTTCATACATTCATGTAGGACAACACTATGTCATTTATTTGACTCCATAGTAGATTAAATAATTCACACATGTCAAAGAAACTCTCTTTAAGAGATCCACTATGTTGATTAGTATTTAGTGTTAATCAACAGTAAAGAATCCGTTTGTGAGTTATGCAAGCTTTAGTTATTCATATGTATTCATGTATTGATTATTTCATTTCTATTAGTTCAAACATAACCCGCGTTAACTATTTACAGACTCTGTCCATGATCTATTGATTAACTATGAGAACGGAATGTTCATTCTTCTGAAATTCTTTCAGAAACATAAACTAATGTTACGTCTAGCTAACCTTCTTCTACCCTTCATTTACTATAAATCCACTAAAAAAAATTTCAACAAAGATGCAGACACGTGCAATCACCAAAAGTAAGTATCTAGAGGAAAAAATAAAATTAATTCGCAGATCCCTAGATGTTGGCATGATTAAAGAGTTAACCCAAAAAGAAAAAAAAAAAGACATGATTAAAGAGCGCCAAATTTAATCATACATGGTGCCGTGGTTGTGCATTTTTCAAAAGTATATAGTATATCAAATTGCATGCTTTTTTCCTTCATTAATGATTTGAATGGCATTCAGTGGCTTTTTCATTAATCTAATTTCATTTCGATTCCCTTTGGTTTCATTATTATGTCTCCCATTTACAATGGTATTAATTTACTTAAAGCCTCATAAAACACTTTTTCCCCTCATAGGTATACTTTCAGCAAGTCACAAAGTACTGCAATATACCATGTCTACTGGCAGAGTCAGAATTTGAGCGTGATAAAAATATTACCATCTTTAGTATGCCGGTTAAAATTAAGAATAAGTACTTAGCGTGAAAAAAATATATAAGCTGATGTAGCTAATACTAGAACTCGGATCGCACATTCGCGCTTACAAGAGTAGATATGATTTCTTCAATTGTTCGTCAGGAGAAACAACGATTAATAATATTTATCCTACATGCATACAATGGTGCAGAAAGTAAAACTGGTTCACCATTGAGAATATATCATTGAGAAAGAAGCCATGAAAATCCAAAGATTACAAATTTGTTTTAATAAGAATATTTTCCCTAAAGACAATTGAATAAGCTTCTGATGGCGATATAAAATAGTGGAGAAATTATCTTACAATGACAGGAAGAAAATAACATGAGAGCAATGTACTTAAATATCCCATGGCACGGAGATTGTATGCCTCAAAGCTCATATGTTCACCAAGTAAATATAAATAAGAATAATTAGGTAGTACATATAATTGCATCAGAATACAAAACACAAATCCAATCTCAAATTAGTGTTCTAGCTATCATTATCATGAACAAGCAACACATTCACGCTTACTTTTCAAGTTCCACGGTGATTCAATGTCATTAGGTACCTTTTCTTTTTCTTTTAATAGCAAACATATGGTATTTAGGCAAACCAGAAACCAAAGCATCATCAGACTAACTTAATGTAGATTATATTACAAAGTTGCATGTCACATTTTGAAGTTTTGTAAGTGAACCTAGTTTTTACGAATTTGAAGATAGTTGAATATCGCATTTTGTGAATCAATTATTTAATATGAATGTTCTAGCACTACCAGTCCGCTCCACTAAAACCTGTCACCCAAATGCAGACCACTCAAAATGACCCTAAGCTTATCAACAGAATTAAGTATGTGAACAATTACAAAATTTGCAGTAGAGATGCTACAGGCTATAGGAACAAGAAATTAAAAGGGTCAAATACCTCACCTTCGTCTTCAATGGGTCAACTCTTTTATGCCAACGTACTATCATAAATGGCTCGGTCATGCCATCCATTAATAGTTGAGGCTCTTTGTGTCCTCTGTGTGACCACTAACCAGATGCACATTCATATCACTCTCCATTAACTTCTCTTTTAGCGGGTTTTTAAAAACAAAAAATTTCATGTGTCATCTATTTAACGAGATCATATCATCTAATCTGTCTCACTTTAGTTTATTTCAAACCTAATAGAATTTGACCCGTGCTAATATTATAACTTTGACTTACTACTATATATAAGTGAAGGTTAGGGTGAGCAGTTTCTTGGTGCAAATTTCTTCAACCATCAATGTCAACATGGCCAGCTGAATCAGAGGACCCAAGAGTATATCTTGTATCATATTGCAGTTATTTGATAACAGTTAACTTTATATTATTGTCCCTATGAAGTGATTCTTTAAATTAAACTATTCTATTACCAAATTCATGGAAATATATTTAAGGACAACTTTCTAAATGATGTCTGGAAGTTGAAGTTTTATATTGATCACATTTAGCACCATGTGTTTCATATCAAAACTTCTGATTATAAATCACCTACTTTACATCCTAGACAGAGGCAGATAGAGCCCCCTTTAGAGATATTCAATCTTGACCTGTTAGACGAAATCCCTCTCAAGGAGAATGAATTATTATAAGGGACCGTACCTGATAGTTGATTGCTTTTTTCTGACGATCTTGAGGCAACAATTCTCGTTGGGAATACTTCTGTTTCAGATACTGCCTAAGAAATCTTCTCATCACCAATAACACAGTAATGATAAAATTTACACACTCAAATGGCAGAGTACAAGAAAACCATACCATTATGATAGCAAAAGAGTCGACAATTACTGCATCTCCATCAACCAGCGTGGGCACGTCTGTAAGGGGATTCAGCTTCGAGTATTCTCTTCCACACATTACAAAGGCCAAAAATAAGAACCAAATTTCAAAAAAATTCTACAATAATTTATCTAACACCCCCAAACCTAATTTCTCATCTTTGATCCCAATTGATTACAATCAACTGCTCCATGTACTAGTTAGAAGAAGGATTTTTCAAGTGTGATTTCTATGTCGTCGATTAGTATCATAGAACAACAACAATTACAGAGGTTTAACCTAAATTTAAGTTATAAAAAACAAAGCTAATTACAGATTCTAATATAAAAAGATTAAAACTTTAATTAGTTAGTATCACAGAACAACACTAAGAAGAGATCCAAAGGATAATTGAATTAATTAGTATTATAACAATATCAACTACAGATCTAGAGAAAATAGATTAAAACTTGAATTAATTAATTTGTATAATAGAACAATAATAATAACAGATTTGAAATAAAAGGATTAAAACTTGAAATAGTTAGCATCATGTATCATATAAAAAACAAACATCAAATGAAAACTTGCTCGAAAACTTGCTCCACCATCAAATATGCACTTACCAAAAATAAATCATGATGGACTAATGAAAATTGAGATTAAGAACATGATATGAATCCAAAAAAAGCTTATGTTTTGGTGAAAACTTGCTCCACCATCAAAGATGCACTTATAAAAAAAAAATCATGATGGACTAATGAAAATTGAGAGTAAGAACATGATATGAATTCCAAAAAAGCTTGTGTTTTGGTATGAAGGTGCGTAGGGAATTGTATCGCATTTTGGGCTACAATAATATAGACCATGATTCCGATGTGTTGATAAATGCCGAAGCCATAAAATCCTATGCCAATACGGCATGTTAATTATTTGTGTATCAAGTGAATCCATTCAAGATTGAATTTAGACCATAGAGGTCCTTCAACTCAAGGACGAGTTGAAACTATTTCGATCGACTAAGTTTTAGTGGATGTTGTAAATTGTGTCAGCTTCCATCGACCATAACTCTCTGTATATGTCGAATTAGAGAGCCTACTATGTGTCAAATGATAGGTCTTCGAGTTAGCTTTCCAACGATACTAATTTTTCTAAAATTCGACACCCAAGCAAGAAGATATGACCTTTCAAAGTGATATGCGTCGCCTAACCAATCGCCCATGGCCACTGGAAAGCATAGGTGATAGCCTAGGCGGTGTCTATGTAAACATAGGTGATAGCCTAGGCGGTGCCTATGTAAACATAGGCGATGGGATGGGCGGCGCCTATATAAAGAATTCAAGTGACTTAAACACTCCATTTTTGGAGCAAAATGGTCCTTTTCCACTCGTACTTAGCCCTAAAACACGAAATTCAGTTCCAAGGACCCCAAAATACACCTTCATTCATCAAAAGTGCTCAAGGATTCTCCTTAGAGTTTCAAAATAAAAACCCAAGCAACTCGAGATTCAACCGGGGGTTTTAGGAACTAATTGCATATTTGAAATCCTCTCAACGTAGGCTTCAAGAAACATCTAATATTCATAGTAATCGAGATATGTGGGGTTATCCTAAAATCTCATGGGTGTAGTTTTTATGAACATGCATGCTTTCAAATGGGGTTTTCAATCAAATGCTAATAACTTGCTTTCAATATGATTTCTAAGTCATTTTTCTTTATGTCATGGGAATTGTTTGCCTATATACTTTAATGGTTGAAACCATGCATATGTAAGTTGAGATTTTCCATGAAATTTTGATAAATATGAATGATACATTGCTTTCAAATTTCCATGATAATGTCTTGATACCCCATATCATATTGTGACCAACAAAAGAGAGCATGAATTTGAAATAATTATTGTTCACTACTTGTAAATGATGAAGCACATTGGTTTTTAAATGATTATGCATATGTGGATATGATATTGATGACTTGCAAGTCGGGTATGACGATACCCTACAAAATATGATACGTGATTGAATTAAATGAAGTTTGAATGCATTGATTTTACATGAGATATATAGATGCCCGAAGAAAGCGTTTGAGTGTAAGGGCTTATTACTAGAAACCGTGTTTGCCGACACAGGAATTTGGTACCAGGCTAAGTGATCTTGTGTACTTGACTTTATGTCCTTCCCGAATCGAGACTATAGGTAGGAGCCCGGGCTAAGTGATCTTGGGCACTACTATTGGGTCGAGACACTATGCTTCGTGGTCTTGTGTGTCTCTCCCTCGCTTAAACTCTAATCTCAGTGACAACCGATGTTTGACAGTTGGTGTAAATTATGTAGGGTATTCCACCTAGCTTAGTTGCATTTCATTGTTGTTGAGAAACTATTGCATTATACCCATGTGTTTTCAAATGATTTGATATGAAATTGCTTTATAATGGCTCTCAACTATATTTTGTAAAAATATTATGTTTTGTTTTGATATCTCTGCGTGCCAGTACTTTTGTGCTGACCCCCTCCCCTCTCCAACCTCTCAGGTTCAGAGGCCCAGTCTAGGGGTCAAGAGAATCAGTAGATCATTCAGACAGAGTTGCAGAGACAAGTGGTGAGCTTTCTATGTTTCGGAAGGTCTTATGTCTCGCAGTCCTTTTATCTTATATTTAGTTTTGGGGTCTACTGGGGGCCTTGTCCCAGTTTATATACAGTTACTTGACTCAGTCATTTGTTAGAGATTTTCGCAGACAGTTGTTTAGAGGTTGATTGATGTTGGGGGAAACTTTATTTCCCCGTTATTGTTTTTTTTCATATTTATGACCATGTTTTCGAGTTATTGTATTTCTTCCGCATTACTTTGATCATATGAATTAGGTGCATGATTACTAGACAGATAGGGGTATTTCGGGCCTCTATGGTTTGAAATGCTCGTCACGGCCAGGCCCTGGTTCGGGTCATAATAAACTTGGTATCAGAGAACGGTTCATGGTCTCAGGGTGTCTGCAAAATTGTGTCGGGTAGAGTCCTGTTTATGGATGTATAGCGCACCACACTTATAAGAAGGAGGCTGCTAGGCGTTTAGGAAATGTTTCCCTTTTTTGTGATTTAGTTCGTGCTTCAGAGTCTGAACTGTCCCCTAACTAATGATCACTTGTATTTCAGAAACACAGTTATGCCTCTATGTCGTATTATCGATCAGAATGCTTAGGAAGATGAGGTCCGTCCCACCCATGGGATGCAGATCCGTAATAGAGCTCACACTTCAGAACTTGTCCCTACTCCGAGAGTCCCTCTAATCCTGACCAATCCGCCTCGGGCTCTGCGGACTAATGTCAACCGTCCCCCAACTACTCAGGGAGATATTTCAAATACAAAATATAGACGTTCTATTTATATGTTGACATAGTTGGTAGCTAACCAGGCTCAACAATCGAAATATATTGGGTCTGTATTTGTTACATCTGAGGCTACTAGGGTCGGACATTTCATGAAGATGAACCCACCTAAGTTCACTGGCACCAAGGTGGAGGAAGATCCACAGGAGTTCGTGGATGAGATGGAAAAGATCTTTAAGGTAATGCACGTGGATAAGGTTAAAAGGGTGGAACTAGCAACCTATCAGCTCAAGGACGTTGCGACTCAGTGGTATGTAGACTGGGAAAATGCAAAAGGTGAGAGTGCTGAGCCCATAGTTTGGGGCAAATTTGTGGAAGATTTCCTTGATCGATTCTTTCCTCTGGAGTTAAGAGAGGCCAAAGAGGAATAGTTTATGAATCTGAAGAAGGGCAGTATGAGTGTCCAGGAGTACACTTTGAAGTTTAATAAACTAGCCCGCTATGCACCAGAGTTGACTAGTAATATGAGAGCCCGGATGAGGAAATTTGCATCTGGCCTTGTTGATAACCTGTTACTTGAGTGCCAGGGGGCTATATTGAATGAAGAGTTAAACTTTGATCGAATGACCATTCATATGCAGCAGGTGGAAGAGAAGAAGAAAAAGATTACTGAATCTAGAGAGAAAGACAGACAGGCTAAGAGAGCTAGATCTTCAGACCAGCACCAGAGTCAGCTGCAGAGTGGTAACTGGGGTAATAAGTAGTCGAAGAAGAAGAAGTTTTGGAATAATGCACAGTCAGCAGCCAGCGCCCCAGCACCCAGACCACCGACAAACAGACAAAGCTCTAGATACATAGTCTCAGGGTAGTGTGGCCCAGCAGTGTCGTACTTATCTGCGGTGTGAGGTTTATGGAAGGAATCATCTAAGAAAGTGCTGGTGGAGAAACTGCTATACTTATGGAAAAGTGGGTCACCTTCAGAGAGATTGTCTTTCTGCTGGAGGAAATGCGGGCGGGGGAGGGGGGGGGGGGGGGGGGGGGGGGGGGAAGGATCGGGGGAAGCTTCCACGCCGGGGGGGGGAGGGAGGGAGGGCTAAGTCCCAAGCCACCTCCACAGCTCCTCTTCCAAAAGGTGCCTCTTCAGCTGTCGAGAGCGGTCGCAATCGGTTATATGCTTTGACCAATCGCCAGGAGGTGGAAGTTTCCCCAGATGTTATTACCGGTACGTTACAAATCTTTTCCCGTGATGTTAATGTGTTACTTGATCCCAGGTCTACTTTATCTTATATGACCCCCTATGTGGCTGTTGGTTTTGGGTTCGAGCCCGAAGTCATTGAAGAACCCTTCACTATTTCCACGCCTGTAGGTGATTCTATTATTGATAGAAGGGTGTATAGAAATTGTGTCGTGTCTATTCATAGTAGGGAAACTGTGGCAGACCTTATAGAACTTGATATGATAGATTTTGATGCCATCCTTGGGATGGACTGGCTCCATTTGTGCTATGCCACACTCGATTGCAGGACCCGAAAGGTCACTTTTTCTTTCCCGAATGAGACATCAATTATATGGGTAGGGAGTTCAGTAGAACCTAGAGGTCACTTTATCTCTTATCTTAGAGCCCGAAAGCTTATCTCGAAAGGCTGTATGTACCATCTAATCCGAGTAAAAGACTCAAGAGTTGAAAATATTTCTTTTCAGTCAGTCCCTGTAGTAAATGAGTTTCCAGAAGTCTTTCTCGAAGATCTCCCAGGGATACCACCTGATAGGAAAATAGATTTTGGCATTGATGTGTTGCCAAACACCTGTCCTATTTCTATTCTGTCGTATAGAATGGCTCCCGCGAAACTAAAGGAGTTAAAAGAACAGTTTGCATACCTCCTAGATAAAGGTTTTATTCGTCCTAGTGTTTCCCCATGGGGTGCATCCGTGCTCTTCGTGCGAAAGAAGGATGGGTCCCTTCGTATGTGCATAGACTACCGCCAGTTGAATAAGGTTACGATTAAAAATAAATAGCCTCTTCCTAGGATTAATGACCTTTTTGACCAGCTTTAGGGTGCCAAGTATTTTTTGAAAATAGATCTTCGTTCGGGTTATCATCAGTTGAAATTTAGGGAGTCAGACATTCCCAAGACAACCTTCCGAACCCAATATGGTCACTACAAATTTCTAGTCATGTCCTTCGGGCTGACTAACGCCCCTGCAGCCTTCATGGATTTTATGAATAGAGTGTTCCGTCAGTTTCTTGACTTGTTCATCATTGTATTTATTGATGGTATTCTAATCTATTCTAAGAGTAAAGAGGATCACGCCAATCACCTCCGAATTATTCATCAGACCCTTAAGGATCATCAGTTGTATTCCAAATTTTCTAAGTGTGAATTCTGATTAGATGCTATTGCCTTCCTGGGGCATATTGTATCCAGTGACGGGATAAGAGTAGATCCCCAGAAAGTTAAAGCAGTGAGAAAATGGCCTAGACCCACGACTCCAACCGATATTTGGAGCTTCTTGGGTTTGGCGGGGTATTATAGAAGGTTCGTAGAGAGTTTTTCTTCCATAGCTACTCCGATTACTAAATTGACTCAGAAAAAGATGGAGTTTGTATGGTCTGACTTGTGTGAAAATAGTTTTGAGAAGTTGAAGGACAAGCTGACTACTGCTCCTATTTTAACCCTTTCTGAGGGTGTAGATGATTTTGTGGTTTATTGTGATGCATCCCGTGTGGGACTTGGTTGTGTATTGATGCAGTGTGGTAAGGTGATAGCTTATGCATCTAGGCAGTTAAAGGTGCATAAGCGCAATTACCCCACTCATGACTTGGAGTTAGCAGCCGTGGTGTTTGCACTTAGAATCTGGAGGCACTATCTCTATGGAGTGCATGTTGATATTTATACTGACCATAAGAGTTTGCAGTATATTTTCTCACAGAAAGAATTGAACCTCAGGCAGAGGCGTTGGATGGAGCTTTTGAAAGACTATGATATGAGTCTGCATTACCATCCGAGCAAGGCAAATATTATAGCCGACGCCCTCAGCAGGTTGTCTATGGGCAGCCTTTCTCATGTTGAAAAAGGGAAGGAAGAGATAGTGAAGGATATTCACCGCCTTGCAAATTTGGAAGTGCGACTCTTAGATT
>NC_061117.1:121047902-121092439 GCF_002878395.1 Capsicum annuum
GCTAACAGTGGGAAGGACACATAATGTTGTATAAAAAGATCCTTACTAGTGAGAGAGTATTTCTACTGTACTTGTTAGGGAGTTTCTCCATTGTTGAAGAGAGAAACTAAAAACTGATTCTTCTAGATATCTGGAGAAAAGTGAAATAGCATATCGATTGTTTGTGTGGACTGAGTATAAGGAAAAAGCATCGCATTCATATGGAGAGGAGAGGGCAGTCCGGTGCACTAAAGCTACCGCTATGCGCGTTGCATTCATGTGTAAAAAAATTATCTGAAACATAACTCACGCAGTCATGCAAGGTGTAAAAACTACATGTTTTATCTTCTAAACTTTGAGAGTTTCCCCTTACCCCCAAATCTTGTTTAAGTGAAGCTAATCCTGATGTTTTGTTTCGAAAAACAAGACTTGTAATTGAAGTTTGGTTTTCAAATCAAACATGGGTTGTTGCTATTTTTCTGATATGGACACACGCAGAAGAAAGATTAATAAACAAAAGACAAAAATTAATTTTTGATTTGCATACAGAAATGTAAAGTGATGTTATATACAATAAACTCTTGTAGTTCAACTCTTAGCCGATCTTGCACATAGCCAAAACTTTAGTGTATCGTGCTGGCTTTCTCAATGCAAGTACTTTATATATGCAAATTATAAAATGAAAAAAGGGAAAAGATATTTTAATTTGTATTTATACTAACTATATTATTTATTGGCAAATAGATCACCTTATCCATATCCATATGACTCCAGAGAGGAGCACCGGCTGTGGTATCAAAACCAGAAATGATATTTAGAATACCTTTAGGCAACCCAACCTGTTAGAGATAACTGAGTATTAGCGATATCCCGCGTCATAGGTAACATGTAGGAAGTGGCAACAGCAATGTATAAGAAAGAAAATAAGTTGTGTCATATCATCATTAACAAATGGATGCTTCAATTTCTGATTATTATTAACACCATAAACTCCTGAAGTAGTGGTATAGGCTACGTACATCTTACCCCCCAGACCCTACTAGGTGAGAATACACTAGGTTTGTTGTTGTTGTTGTTGTTGTATTAACACCATAAACTCATGAAACTATAGTGACTTAGGTATAAGAAGTCATGAAAAATTCATACTCTAGGGTATCATCTGTTAGGGATTAGTTTCAAAAAATTTGCAAAGGAAAAACTGATGATTTCGGGCAAGATAGGGTGCCAATAAGACGAAACTTTGTGTACTTTTAGAGGGTGTGAAATAAAAGAGGAAATTTGAATGCTACCTCCTACAGAAGATTTGGTACATAGAATGCAGATAATGGGGTCTGCTCAACTGTCTTTAGCACGATTGTATTGCCACAAGCTAAAGCAGGGCCAATCTTCCATGAAAGCTTGAGGAAAGGAAAATTCCATGGGATAATCTGACCAGCAACCCCAATTGGTTCATGCAATATTTGAATATGCTATGGTCCATCAGTGGGAACGGTCATACCATGAATTTTATCTGCCCAGCCTGCAGAACCAAAAGGTGAACATTAGGTGCTTAAAAATATTTTCAGGAACCAACATGAAAGAAGTGGAAAAAATAATGCATTTACTGTTTCTTTCCATGCAAGAATGGCGCCATGTAACCTGTTAAAAACTTCAAGCGCGTTGGTTTCAGATGTCAAGTTCAACGAACTGAACATTTCCTTAGCGGAGGTTGATTTTACAGTCAGGATTCTATACAGGTCTTCCCCGAGGCTTGTCCTGCCAGACTGCAGGAATGAACGTATCACGTCAAGCAACTTCTGCAAATTAAATACTCCATAACACAAAGGATATGAGTTATATACATCGATGGTGTAAAGTTAGCTTAATTTGTGATATTATGCCAGTTAACATATTCGATGATAGATGTTTATCAAGAGATCTACGGGTAGTTACCTTATAAGTAACATGATTGTGAATATGTTATATGGTATCAGTACATAGTACTTAAACTCAAAAGCAAATAGCTTTAGTAAGAATTCTCTTGCCTTAAGAAGTGCATCCTTGATAACTATTGGAACAACCATTTCAGACAAGACATTTTCATTTTTAGGTTTTGCTGACTTAAATATTTGATTCACCAATTTTCGCTGATTCAGCAATTTCTTTCTTTTGATGTCAGATAGCCCGGCTACTGGTATCTTGGGTGAAGGAAGACTCCATTTTGTGCTGTTTCCTTTTGCTCGACTACTCACTTCCGTATACCAAACTCAACCATTGAATCCAGAGTTTCCTATCGAGTTAAGAAAGAAACTTATGAGAAAGTGGACTAAGTCGATGCAGAAACTAAGTAGTCGAAATTATTAGTATTTATTCATTCTCAAAACGAAGCCAACACATAAGATAATCCAGAAAATATCAATACAACAACAAGATAAATCACCACATCAGAAGTAAAGAACCAACACCCAAATGGTCAAATCAAGTCAACAACCAAAAAAACTCATCAAAATCTCATTTTTCAAAAGCTCCTAACAAAATCTAAGAATTCATACAAGTCAAATCCCCTAGCTCCCACTTGCACATGTCAGTCTTAGTGATATCATGAAGATAAATCCAGCGCCCCTATTCTCCTCACCATAAAATTGAATCAGTAACTGAAAAGTTTTTATTGTTTAATTATTATAGGGAAAGAAAACTTACATCGCATTCATAACAAAGGAAAACACCAACATGAAGAAGCATGATACTGTGCTAGTTAAGGAGTTTCTCCATTGTTGAAGAGGAACTTGAGAAATAGCATAACGATTGTCTGTGTGGACTGAGTATGCGAAAGATAGATGGTTTTAGAATCAAGAGAGGTAGGATATTTGTTAGTATAAAATTACTACTTTACTCTTGTTCGTTCCTTAGCTTTTTGGTTTCCCAAGTATTCACAACCGGCAGCCATGAGACTGCTGTCAACACACTAAGCGGCAGAGAACTGGCCACAGAATTTTTTTCATTCACCAGAGGTGGGCTTCACATTTCTATATAGTAGTAATATACATATATATATATATATATATAAAATATAATTCTAACAACATAATTGTTAGAAATTTCAAATCAATTTTATATTGAGTTCGTAATAAGTTTTTCTCTTGATATTTTTTTATTCAAGAAAATAATGAAGATATCAACATGAATTTTGTATATATCTCACCAACATTTAATTGATCGTAGTAAATTTTGATTTGATTAATTTCAAAATGTAAAAAAATTATATTATCAGTGGTGTAAATTGAACCCAAATAATACTTTTTGTCTATCAACTTTCAATTTAATAAGTATGAAAAATATATCAAACTTATTTTAATTAAATATAGATTACATTCAATTGTTTAATGAAAGGAAGTTCAAATATGTGACACCCCAACTTAGAAGGAGTCCCACATTAGTAAAACACATGTGGGCCAGAGTTCAAACTGAGTGAAGGCAAATCCCGGTAAGGCGGGGCAAACCTCAGCGAGGACGCTGAGTCCATAAGGGAGGTGTATGTGACACCCCAACTTAGGAAGGAGTCCCACATCGGCAAAATACAGGAGGGATGCTGGGCATATAAGTGAGAAATCCTTACTCCCTAGTAATGCGTTTTAAAGCCGTGCAGGCTTAGGCCCAAAGCGGACAATATCACTAGTGGGTTGGCACGTGACAGGGGTATCTTGGGCCTGTGTGGTTCGGATGCTCATCGCGGCCAGGGCCTCGGGTCTGGTCGTGACAGAATAGTATCAGAGTTGCTCCTGTGTCGACCCTGTCGATGTGGGCCAGAGTTCAAACTGAGTGTAGGCAAATCCCGGTAAGGCAGGGGAAACCTCAGTCCTGAGTGTAGGCGAATCCCATTCGGTGGGGCAAACCTTAGCGAGGACGCTGAGTCCATAAGGGGGGTGTCACACCCCAACATCGGAAGGAGTCCCACATCGGCAAAACACATGTGGGCTAGAGTTTAAATTGAGTGTAGGCAAATCCTGGTAAGGCGGGGCAAACCTCAGTCCTGAGTGTAGGCGAATCCTATTCGGTGGGGCAAACCTCAGCGAGGAAGCTGAGTCCATAAGGGGGGTGTATGTGACACCCCAACTTAGAAAGGAGTCCCACGTTGGCAAAACACAGGAGAGATGCTGGGTATATAAGTGAGAAATCCTTACTCCCTCTTGACGCGTTTTAAAGTCGTGCGGGCCTGGGCCCAGAGCGGACAATATCACTAGTGGGTTAGGATATGACAAGGGTATCTTGGGCCTGTGTGGTTCGGGATGCCCATCGCGGTTAGGGCCTCGGGTCGGGTCATGACAAAATATAGTTTCTATTTAAATTTAAAGTTACACTCCAACCCACCCCAATTCCATTCAAGTATATTAATTTTCTTTATAAGATGTTGAAAAAAAAATGAATGTCTATTTTTATAGTTTGTATTTTTTTATTTAAAATTCACGTGACTTGTTTAACATCATAAAATTTAGGTTAATATATAGTCATTTTTTAAAACTTGTTAGGATATTTCATTTCACTAGAACTAAATCTTGTTCCAATTGTACACACCAACTTCTAATTAATAAAGTGTTTCAATTAAATACTTTCGATTCAAAATTTGAAAAAAAGTTGCTCGTTCATGATTTCATTTGTCTATTAGATAACTAAAATCTTGTTCCAATTGTACACCCTAACTTCTAATAAATAAAGTGTTACAATTAAATACATTCGATTCAAAATTTACAAAAATTTCCACGCGCTCGTGTTTTAATTTATCTATTAGATAATTAAGTTGATCACAAAAAATATGTAATCTCATTTAATTATGCGCATTAATTTTAAATAGAAACTATCATGGGTTTTACAACTTATTGATGATGTAGAATTAAAGGGGATGACATATTTTATGTGATTAACTTAATTACCTAATAGATGAATAAGGATAAAAAAATGAAAATAGAAAATGTCTAATTATGATACTTTATTAGAAGTGGTTGTGTTTGATTGACACAAGACTTAGCTCTAGGATTGTGCACAAATCGAATCGATTCGCATATTTGAATCGATTCGAAGCAATTTGGATAAGTCAATTTGAAACAACTCGAATCAATTTACGAATTTAATTTTAAAATATTTTAATTTTTCAAAATTGAATATGGTTGGATATGTTTGCAATTCGAATTGATTCAAAAAAAAAAAATCAAATTTACACACACACACATATATATAATAATATAATATTTACTAATTACTTAAAAAAAACTAAACTACAATTTTAGCATTTTAATTTAAAAACTTTTTACAGAGTACAAAATACAGATTAATCTCTCAACCTCATGCCTCTATTTAACACATAGTACTTTCCATTTTTGAACTATGGTTAAATTTTAGTTTCACTTTAAACTTACAATGTAATGTTTAAATTTAACACAATGTAGTACTTTAAAATAAATAAAAAATACTTTAAGTCACAATAATTGATATTCAAAATATTTGAAACATGTACGAAAAAAATATGATCAAATATAGACATATTTGAATTTCGAGAAATAAAATATGCCTCATAAATTGAAATAGAGAGAGTAACAACTTAAAATATTTGTAAAATATACAAATAAATTAATATCCATATCGCACTAATTAGGACAAAAAAATAATATCTTTTGGTCTCGTATTGGCACGGAGCTCTGCATCTAGTTGTTAGAATATTTTTTTATATTTAAATTTGTCTATTCTCGTCGTTTAAAAACGAACGACCTACTTTTTTTTTAGTCTGTTTAAAAAAAATGACCCCTTTTCTTTTTTGACAATATTTTAATTTAACTTTCCATATGGCATGTTTAGGACCACAAGATTAATGGGTATTTTGATATATTTGACACAACTTTAATTTAAGGCCACAAGATTTAAATTTTTTTTTTATTTTTTTAAATTTTGTATCAAGTTAAAGTAAAACATTTTTTTTTAAACGGAGGGAGTATTACTTATTAAAAGAAGAGAAAAAGTCTTCATTTTAAAAGTAACATCAGGTTGAAAGACAAGCTATGAAACCGAGTGAAGAGCTAGAATAGACTATTACCCACACATTTGACCATCCGAATTTTTTCACCTTTTTAATAATTTTAAGTTGATGTTTGTACCTGAGAATTTCAAGTATAATGCTAGTTGTACTTGTAAAAGTGAAAAACAAAAATAAGCTGCTTTCACTTTTTTTTTCATCTTTCTTCTCTCACAGGAAAAAAAATAAAATAAAAAACAACTTCAGTTATATTCATGAACAAATATAATTTCAAATCTAACTCCAACTTTAATTTTAAATTTAAATATTTTAATCTTCATGGCCAAACACACACAATTTATTACTGGAAGGTTGATAGGAACTCAAATATATCGTATGGTGCTTGCGAAAAATGTATACTAATTGAGGGGTAGACAGGAATCAAAAGAATATTTTAAGGGAAAACTAAAAGTATTGAAAAGGTTAGTACCTTATTTGTTTTATATTATTTTATTATTAATTATTACTCAAGCAGCAATGTTGAGCAGCTTGGGATCGTCTGGCTGCTTCCGCTACTTCAAACGTAATTTTACTATATCATCCCTAATTATTTATTATAAATTATTTCATTTAAGTATTATAATATTAATAATATTTAATAAAAGGATAGTTTTCAAAATGACTACTAAGTTCCCCAAAGTTTCACTTATTATTATTCGAAAAAAAAAATTAGTTGCTCCAATAGTTATTTTAATGTATCACCTCTAACTAATTATTTTAAGTCATTTACGTATTAAAAATTAATAATATTTAATAAAAAAAGATAACATTTTGACATGTCTGCTCTAGTTGGTTCGACGTAATTTTACTATATCACCCCTAATTAATTATTATAAGTAATCTAAGTATTAAAAATTAATATTAAAAAATTATTATAAAGTCATCTAAGTTTTAAAAAATTAATAATATTTAATATTAAATTAACTTGACGTCTTATATGAGATCCACTTAATTTTTTTCAAAAGTATTTTCTTATATTAATTTTATTATATCACTTCTAATTAGTTACTATAATTCACTCAATACATGTCTACTTCGCTGCTTCAATTACGATTTTATTATATCACTCCTTATTAATTATTATGGTCATCTAAGCATTATGCCACCTAAATTGAATAGAGGGAGTTTTATGCTTAAGCAGGCAGTAGGTCGGCATGCCTACTTCAGCTGCTACAATCGTGTTTTTACTGTATCACCCTTAATTAATTATTATAAGTTATTTAAGTATTACAAAATTAATAATATTTAATACAAATAAGTAAAATAAACATTTCTGACATGTCTATTTCAATTGTTTCAAGCATAATTTTATCATATCACCCCTAATTAATTATTATAAATCATCTAAGTATTAAAAAATTAATAAGATTTTATGAAAAAGATGAAATAGACATAAAATAATAAATTAACTCTTGATGTTTTAAATTAACTTGACGTCTTATATGAGGCTCAATTAGATTATTTTCACAAGTAATTTTTTATAGTTATTATGCTATATCACTTTTAATATATGTCAGGTTCGCGGCTCCAATCGTGATTTTACTATATCATTTCTAATTACTTATTATGGGTTTTTAAGCATTAAAGAAAATTATATTATTAGTATCCTATATAAGAAGTCACAATAAGTAGTTGAGGCAGGTTGCTCATGTTCGACATGCCTGCCTCAGCTGTTTCAATCGTGATTTTATGATTTTACCCCTAATTAATTATTATAAGTCATTTATGTATTAAAAAATTAATAATATTTAATAAAAAACTAAAATATATATGTATAACATGACTGTTTCAACTACTTCAATTGTAGTTTTACTAAATTAGCCATACTTAATTATTATAAGTCATTTGAATATTAAAAAATTAATAATATTTAATAAAACAAAGTAAAATAGACGTAAAATGATAAATTAATTTTTAATATTTTAAATTAACATGACGTCTCATATGGAGCCTCTTAAAAAAAATTCACAAGCATTTTTTATAATAATTATACTATGTTACTTCTAATTAGTATAATAGAAAAAAAATATTATAAATCGCAATAATTAAGAACTTAAATTATTTAAAAAATATAATTGACTATCAATGTCACAAAAGTTTGAACAACTTAAAATATTGTTATGCAAATTTCATAAATCTAAATATAATATTATATGTCTAACTTAGAATTTATCAACCAAACAAATAAAGCTTTTAATTAAATGATAGAATTATACATAACGTAAAATTTTTAAGGATCAACATTGGGCCGTGCGTAGCACAACGTAAGCTGGCTAGTTAATATATAAGGGAGAATGAAGAGCTCTTGTAGTTATACTAGATGATGTATTCCGTGCTATGTACGGACCCAATAATATTTTATTTAATAATATTTCATGATTTATTGTCAATTAAATATCTCATAAATCTTTTAAATTAAAAAAAATATAAATATTTTTTTTGTATTATAAAAAAGAGAGACATATTTTTGTATATTATTTTTATTTTTTATTATGTTTATTTATTTATGATTTTCTTGTGCTTTTAATAATATTTCAGAACTCTCAATCACTTTGTAATAATACTTATTAAACTTGACACTTTACATGATAATTTATTGTATATTAATTTTTTTAACCCGATTTCTAGTATTATTATATAGGTTTTAAATTGTTATTTAATTTTAAATGTTGTACACCACTAAATTCAAAAATTGATCAAATTGTCCTAAAAATATTATTTATAACATAATTTTTTATTAAATTTAAAATATATAGCTATACTCTATAGTATTTTCAATTGTTTTAAAATTTTTAGTTCCTTTGTAATAGAAATTATTTATCTTTCTTACTTTTTTCTCGTTTTATTTCTTTATTTATTGAAAGAATTTTTAATTATATATTTATGTATTTTGAATTTATGTAACATTGAATTTTTAGTGAATTAGAAAAAGAATTAAACTAAGTTTAATCATAGATGAAGTAGTATACTACTACATAATGATACTTCTCATGCCACATATATGAAATGACTATATATTTTTAAAAATTTTCTTTCAAATTATTTTCATATAGTATATTAAAGAGGGAGGTCTTTTCATATACAATTTGAGAGTATTTTAAAAAATTATTACCCAAAAAAATTTGAAATAAAATTTTATAATTTTTGTGATTGAATAATTGTCAACTAAATACAGCAATTGAAATTCAGAACTTTTTAAAATGATATTAATATGAAATAGTATAATAAACATTAAATTGTAATTTATTTTGAGAATTTTCTTTTGGGTTATATAGTTAAGGTGAGAAGTAATAAGTAGTGCATTTTAAAGAAGAGAGAACAGATTGAATGGAAAATGGAGCCCACAAAAAGAGATGAGTTTTGAATAATGATTTTTTATTGTGAAATAACTATAATGTCCTTGGTCGTCCCATAACCCACTCTTTTATATAAAAATAAAAAATAAAAAAAATAATTTGTAGAGTAATTAAAATTTAAATTAGGAATAAAATTGACAGAAAAATTTGATGTAAGGACTACCAAAATGTCAAATTCTCTCTTGTATATAGTAATGATTGTGGCACTAACAGAAAGTTCAAGATTTTTTTATTTTGGAAAATGGTGGATGTTTCTACAAATATTTTAGAGAAGAAAGGATATTCTTGGAGTGAGTTTAATAAATGTTGAAAAGACGATTTTATCCTTGGTCATCCTTGAACTCATCTTTCTATATAAACTAGATAAGCATGCCCGTGCTATGCATGGGCCTAATATTTTGAATTCAAATATAGGTTAACTTGTATTTAATTTTAGTTGCATTTATTATTTGAACACTAAATTGACATACATATCTCATAACAATCATAATTTAAAAAAATAATTACTATGTAGCAAGCATCAGAAAAGTCATATTGGAATAAGATTGACACTACATAAGCAAAAGAAAACAGAGCTAATTTAGTGTCCAGGAACAACCAATTCAAGTGTGAGAGTGAAAATCATTCTTTGGCCAATGCTAGATTAAGTTTAAAATCTAAATTGAGAGCTTGTATCTCAATTATAAACAATTAGGACAACTGATTCTGCAGATTATTCTTTGAGTGTATTTTTTCTATCTTTTTCTATCCAACGTGGTTGTTGTTTTGACAAAGAATTCACATCTATTGCACTTCAAAATATATTTCTTTCTCATTTCTAAATAAAGAACCTTTAAAGAAAAAGTTGATGATGTAACACAATGCTAGCTTTGAGATATAGCAACTCAGGTAATATTTAATAAATATTTGTATTTGTATAATAAAAGTGCAAAATCTGTAACAAAATACTAATCAATATAATAAAGGTTGAGAGATTTCATAGTGCAAATCCATTAAAAAATATTAATCAATAGAATTGAGAAATTTTGCAGTGTAAACTTCACAAGAAAATACCCAGCAATAGATTAAAGATTTGTCAGATTTCATTTTCAAATCATACGTCATATAAGAAGTGTGTGTCTTGTCCATACAAGTGTCATGGATATTCAATCTACATATAATAGATGATATTATTGTAGAATAAAGTGTTCTGATGAACAATACAAATACAAACAATCCTTATTAACATGAACTTCAAGATATATAATTCAAATACTCACCTGAGAAGGCAGACATGAATGAATAGATATAAAACAATCACAACTTCTTAGGATGAAAGACTTTCTAGTCAATGTTTCAGAATAAATACTCATGGCAATAATTTTCAACCTTGGTTGCGCTTTTACGTGTGATTTTTCCTTATTGATGAATATATAGAACTCATTTCGAGAGCTATAAATAGGGACATTAAGCCGCAAAGTTAATTTTCAAAAAGTAAGACCACAATTCATAGATCTTCAACCACAACAATACGAAGTTTAAAATTTCAGATTCAAAATAAACTTTTTATCATCATTTGATCAATATTTATCATAATACAATATCTAGTTTGTGTTTTTTTTCTTATCAATGAATTTTGTTTAGTCATATGATTAAGTGCCTCCCATTTCTTAAAAAGTAATTTAATTGACAAAACATAATAAGAGTTCAAAATTCTTTGCCCGATTTATACTGATAGATTATTAGAGCAAAAACCTTAATAAAGGCTTCTCAATTATCATTTCTCTGAGTTATAACTTATCTACTCAAAAACTTCAGAAAAGCAGAATCTCTATACCAAATGTTATATGAGATAACAAGACCACCACTTATACACTAGCCTTATCTAGATCTAGGTGAATCCCGACATTATCACTTTTCAATTGATATACAAAATTGATCATGCTTCTGCATTGAGGATCGAAAAAGTGAAAATCATATATCTGTCTCTAATCATTATAAATCTGGTAGATCTTAAGTTAATTGAATGGAAACTCCAAGCAGAGAGGGAAAAAACTAAATTTAACATACATAAAGATATAAATTTCTAAATTGCACAACATCATTTTGTATATTTTTCATTGTAATCACAAAATTACTTCTCCACACCTAGTTCTAGACAATGATTAACAGGTCCAAAGATTTTTACTAAAAAAAGTTTCATTGTTACCAAACATCTAAATATCTGAACTGAACTAATTAAGAAGTATTTAATCCTACATCTTAACTCCATCAAACTATTCTTGTGCCCCAAAAACTGGCTATCCATTTCACATATGTATGTAAGAATGACATGTTTTGCCGTGTTAGTATCTAGGCCTTTGATCAAGTATAGTCAACTGTTTTAGCCGTATTACCTAAAAATTAACTGTGACAAAAAAAACCCAACATTTTATATATGTGTTCACCAAGGGTCATTGCTTATAAACATATCTTTGATGTAGTCTATGTCAAATGCTTTTCACGAATTGGAGACTAAAAGACTTGTTATTTTCAATCTATTTTTACAACTGATACAATCTTACCAGTTTATATAAAGAAAAAATCATTCACTCCAATATATTTATTTGAATATTCAAAATTTTATTTTATTTTTAGTTTCTGTTAAGTTAAAATATAACAACAAAGTTGTTTTTATGAAAACTTCAACAAAATAAATAGATGTAGAAATTAGACCCTAAAACACGAAAAAGGAAAAAATAATTTGCCCACTACTCTCTTTATGTAATTGAGAGAAAACACTTAAAATAACTATCATGGTAAGTTGTCTATTACATGACTTAATTTCAGCTTTTCTAATCCTCAATTTATTCATGTAAGTCAGATATACTCACATTCTAATGGGAGAATTAAATTAAGCTTTGAATAGATTTGAAGTCATTAACTCTCTCAATATGTATAGTTAACAGAGCCACAAAGCATCCACAAAGAAATTTCAATATTTAATAAGAAACTGTCACGACTTTCACACAACGACAAGTAGATGTGTATAATATGTAGTATTAAATAAGTGATTCTTAAAGTTTTAAAATATTATAAGGTCAAGCTTCACCGTCAAGTATTTAATGCTCTTTGCACACTCATAATTCGTTTGGTAGAGTGTATAAGATAATGTTGAAATAAGTTGTATTAGCAATGCTTGTATTAATAATGCTTGTATTAATTATGCTGGTATTATTTATGTTGACATTATTTTTTATATATGATTTGGTGTGATGTATTAGAAATAATGTGCAACAAATTATTTGAATAAAATAATACTTATTTACAAAAATACCCTCTGTCTTTTCAACAAAATTCTTTAGCCTTTTTTTATTCGTGGAATAGCTCAAGGCCCACATAGTATACAAAAATAAACTCCTAGGCATTAACCACTTCATGGACCATAAGAAAATTTCCTAAATTTTCCTCTGCAATAACTTAGAGATACGTAGAGAGCTCTTGTCGCCCCGTCCACTTCTCCAAGAGTTTTCTCTGCAGGCCATGGATTTCAGCTATCATGCTCCGGTGGCGCTGCTGCTCCGATTTGAGGATTTTGAACACTATGATTATGACTGTAAAATTTCAATCGAGATAAACCTTATTAACATGAAAAAAACGATGAAAGTGACAACATCATTTTAACATTTGAAAACCCCAATAAGTTTCTAATCTAGTTATTGTGAAACCAATTTTGATTTTTCATTGTGTTTGAAAGCCCCCAAAATAGTGTTTGTTAGAGGAAAGAAGATAGAGAAAATCACCTTTCTTTTTCATGGAAAAATACAGAATTAAGACAAAACCAACTTTTTACAATATAATATGGTGGAGAAATGAATTGAAAAATGTAAAAATGGTGGAAAAAGAAACTGACAAATATTTTAAAGGGATATAATGTCATTAATCAAATTAATGCATGTGTTGAAATGCTTTGTATTACCAATACATAAAAAATATTGGTATTATTAATACACTTTTCAATATACAGTAGAGTGTATAACTAATACAAACATTAGTTATACATAGGCTTAAAAAATGTACCAAAAAAAGTATTAATAGTACACAAATCTAATGCATGCATTATATTTTTTAATACACTATCAAACGATCCCTTAAAGTTCTAAAAATCATTCATCATCTCTACATAGTCATAAAAAAAGTAATAGAGAAAAAGCTAAGATCAGAAAATTATACCAAATATCTTAATGCATGAATCATAAATGTTCAAATGTAGGAGAATTAATCGCCATCTAACTATTACACTTGTACTTTCATCAGATTCTTAAAATAACACTAAGTTCACAGTTTCTAAAAAAAACATTTAGCGCATCTAATATAAACACTCTCTAACTTAAATATCGTTACTATACCTTACACATTTTGAGACTCTAATATTGAAACCTTTGAAGATGAAATTAGAAGCTTAATATTTGATTTGATGTGGTCTTTTGAGGTCGAAATTGAAGACAGAATCACAATTTTTTTTGATGAAAATCTTCGAAATCCATCATTGTTGATTTTTCATTTATGGGGATTGACAGCTAAATCTGACTTGGTGATATCGATTTAAGAATAAGCTTGTTCAACGAACCAATTGAGTTTTCATTGATAATATTTTCTTAACTATTGATTTGTTTCATATCTAAAAAGTTGTTGAAGATAATTGATTATGTGTACATTTTTATAGCTAAAATTGATGACAATGATTGATTCGAATCGAAAGAATAGTTGAGTTTGGGTTAAAAAATTCGCGAAAGAAGCTCCATTGAAAGTTAATAACCCAGATTTGAATTTTTTGCTGGTAAACTTGAGAGAGTGTCTCAAAGTTTAAGGTATTGATAAAGACATCAATAAAGGAACTAACCGGGCAAGAAAAAGCAAAAAATGTGAGTGAATTTCCTAAAATGTCACCCAAGTTTTGGATATTTCCTTCAAATATCACTTCTATTTCATTTAGGACCACAATATCACCCAGCTGTCACTCTTTTCCTCCAAAAATTCTAAACACCTCAAAAACCTTCTTCTATTTTAGTTGGCACGTCATGTCATTAAAATCTTTTTTTTTTTCAAAAGAAAATACTAAACCTATAACTTATCAAACTCATTCAATAAAAAATATAATTATATTCTTTTTTAAAACAAATGCATTAGTTTATTAAAAAGAAATTTTTATACTTAGAAAAACTTTAATCGATACTCAAACTTGACATATATTTTTTCAAGAGTTATTTTTCTGAATGACCACTCATATTTTTTGAATTGCCTACAAAAATTACTTTTGATTTCTTTAGAGATAATAACCTAACTCAACTATCACTATTATTCTAAAAAAAATAATTAAGTATCATATGTCTCTTGGGGCTTTGAGCTGTAGGTAACAAAAGAGTTTTAAAATGAGGTGTAGGTGACACAAGTCTTAGTAATTGAGTGGAGGTGACAACTACTTTATTATGGATTAAGAAAGTTGGAAAAGTTTGAAAATAACCCACAAGTTTTTTAATTTACACTTTAATCCAAATGTTAGTTAATATAACAGAAAATAGAGAGAAAAAAGGCGTGTTTCTCTCTCTTCTCATCTGTTGTTGTTTTCTCTCTCTTCGTGATTATTGTTGTTCATTGTTGCTGCAGATTTATTCATCATCTTCGGCTTCATTATCATTATCATCTTCATATTCTCCTTGTCGACCATTGTTGTTGTTGTTACCTCTACTGCTGCTATCTGACCAATTTCTTAGGTCAAATTTTGTTTCCTATATCACTTTCCACTTCGGCATTACTTCATAAGTGACTTTGGTAAGTAAAATTATAATTTTTATTTAAATTTATCATCTGGGTATACAATTACTGCTGTTTTTTCCAACAATGGATAGAACACGATCATGAATCCAATATAAGTGCCCACAATTTAAATAGATCACTTATCTGGTGCATCAGATGAGTAATCTGTTGCAACGGAAGACTCATATATTGGATTCATGTTTATGCTTCTATAGTGATCATAACATAAATCAAACAGATGGGTAATCTATTACAACAGAAGATTTATCTGTTAAAGCAGACTAGTTATCTGTTGCAACAGACTTATTATCTGTTGCATCAAACTGATTATTTGTTATATCAGACTGATTATCTGTTGCATTAGACTGCTTATCTATTATAACATATGAGTAATCTGTTGCAACAGATGAGTAATCTATTCGGAACAACACAAAGTAGCCCCTGCCACAAACCCAACAGATAACCAATATGTTTCAACTCTTGCTATTGCTACTGGATTCAAAATTATTCTTTACATCTTATCATCGACATGTTTGTTGAGAAGATAATAGACAGAATGAAAATTAAATACTCCACCATCTTAAATTACCCGTCCAAAATTTTCTAATTTGATTTCTCATTTTAATTGTCTTTTTTCATTAATCAAGAAGAGACAAAAAATCCCATGTTTTACCCTTTGCATTAATTACTTTTTCTTCAAATTAAAATGTAAACATCATTTAATAGGGGTATTATGGTAAACTAGGCATGTTATTAATTATTTTTCTTAATCAATGTGCCATCTCAATTTGGGATGAGTAATTTGAGATGAAGGGAGTATGAATTAAAACGTCAAAGTTGTGCAATAGACTAGTTATCTGTTGCAACAGACTAGTTATCTGTTGCAACAGACTAGTTATTTGTTGCAACAGACTTATTATCTGTTGCATTAGACTGATTATCTGTTGCATCCGACTGATTATCTATTGCATCAGACTGCTTATCTGTTGCAACATATGAGTAATCTGTTGCAACAGATGAGTAATCTATTTGGAACAACACAAATCAACCCCTGCTACAAACCCAACAGATAACCAATATGTTTCAACTCTTGCTATTGCTACTGGATTCAAAATTATTCCTTACATCCAATCGCCGACATGTTTGTTGAGAAGATAATAGAAAGAATGAAAATTAAATATGAATTAAAACGTCAAAGTTTATCAATCATAATTTTTTCTATTAAATAAAAATAAATAAAATACATAGACTAAAAGAAAAAAATAATCTAATTATTATTATTATTATTATTATTACCAGCCAGTCAATCTTCAACTGGTAGCAGCAAAGCCCTCCCCAGCCTGCGGATCTCACGGAGCATCCTTGCTCCAACTGCTCCCAATTCCCATTGTAGGCCACGAACCTGCATTCGAAGTTCATTCACGGCATCTTGCAGAAAAGCAACGTCCTACACTGGATCAGTCATATCTAGAACACATATGAACTGACAAAAAATGTAAAAACAAAAGTAAAGAAAAGAATATCCGAATGTAATACAATGTATATTACAAATTGACAAGAAAAAAACTTACCTGAGTCAGGAAAGAGAAAGTGGTGGAAGGTGTAATATGAAAGACAAGATGCAATAAATAAATATAGTGTAGTTGAATGAACGATTGTGTAAGGAGGGACCTATTTATAGAGGATTAAATTTGAATGAGTTAGGCAAAAAGGCGCGACTGTTCACCTCCATTTATTAATTACATTTTTTTATTATTGTGAAAAGTTATGGCTTAATTAAATTTAAAAATATTGTGATAAGTCATGACTTTTTAGATTATTATTATTAATTAGTTCTTTTCGAGAACCATTTTTATTGAGTTGTGACTACAAATTTTATATCTATTGCATCAGTTAACTCATCTGTGACAATAGATATATCATTTGTTGCAATAAATAAAAAATCTATTGCATCAAATAATCTATCTGTTGCAACATATAATCTATCTTTTTTTTAAATTATCATCATATCATTAATCTAAATTTTTTAACTTTTTTATTATATAAATTAAAAATAGAATTAAAGACAAAAATATTTTCTGTGAAAAGAAATGATGCCTATTTAATATTAACATCAATTATTCAAATTAAATAATTATTTTTTACGGTTATGAATTGTGTTTATAATTTATTTTCTTATTATTTTCTGTGAAAAGAAATGACTTAATTAAATCAAGCTGATGAGTTTTTTATTATTGTGACAAGTCATAACTTTTCAGCTTATTATTATTAAATAACCTTTTTCTCAATTTAAAAATCGAATACACCTTTTCAATAATCGTTTCTTTAATAAAATAATAACCATTTTTATTGAGTTCTGGAAACAGATTATATATCCGTTGTATCAGATAAACCATCTGTTGCAACAAATCGACCATCTATTTTAATAGATTTTTTGATTTCTTCTAATAGCTGATACATAAGTTGCAACAAATGGAAAATTTAATGCATCAGTAACGTTGTTGAATGTGTTTTAGACAAAAATTCATGATTGTTCACCTTTTTCTTAACAATCACCATATAAGTTAATTAATCCAATATTGTGATTTTTTTTATTATATAATAAATAAATAAATTTAAAAACAAAAATGGTGAAAAGTCACGATCAGTTATTAAAATTAAATAACTATTCTTTTACGGTTATAAATTGTGTTTATCATTTATTTCTTTATTATTTGTTTATGAACCATTTTTCATATTAAATAATCGGAAAGTCATGTCTTTTCACACTCTCAATAATAATAATAATTTTTTTTATTAATAATCGTCTGTTGCAATATATGATTCATCTGTCGCATCAGATTAACCTTTGTTGCCATAAATGCTCAATTCCTACCACCAATCGTCGACATGTTGAGAATAAGAAATAAACAGAATGATAATTAAATATTAAATAAGAATTAAAAATTTAAAGTCGACCACTAAACATAGATTTTTGAATCCCTTAGGTAGATCCAATATACAAAAGGAAAATACATATTCTAAAAGAAAAAAATAACCTAATTATTATTACTACTATTATTATTATCATTATTATTATTAGTATTACTATTATTGTCAACCGGATAATTTTCATTTGGCAGCAGCAGGACCCTCCTCAGCCTTGCTATAAAGTTTGCCATATCCCTCTGGAGTTCATCAAACTGTCTTTGAAGCTCCCGCAAGGACTCTATATGAATCTTCTTGTACGAATCTGGATCAACCATATTTGTAAGTGTAGTAGAGTAAACGAGTAAAATGGAACCTATTTTTAAATAATTGAATTCGAAGGGGTTAGTAAGAAATCCACGACTATTCATCCCTTAATTAAATAAAACTGGTGACTTTTCGAATATGTAAATTAAAAAAACTGATCTAAATACAACATTTTATCTTTTATTGTATTTCGAAAAGAAAAGAAAATTGCTTTAAAATAAATCTAACAGATGGGTAATCTATTGCAAAATATATTCCATATGTTAGATAACTTACAACATATTGATGATATGTTGCAATAGATGGATATACCTGTTTATTTTTTTAATAGATATGTCATATGTTGCAACAGATTGATCATCTGTTGTAACAGATGTTTGTAATTATTTGACAATTTAAACAAATGTGGCATCTGTTGTAACTTGTTAGTCATCTGCTTATTCAATTTAAGCCATATATGGGCTAGGAAGAATAAGGTCCATGCAGACAGATGGATCCACTATCATGTGTGAGAGTTAAGTATTACTGATAAGGTCATTAGTGTAACACACATAAAGTACAATATTTTTGTGAATGCAGTTTTTAACCGACTAGGCACTGATCATTCAAACAAGATCTTGCATTGTACAGTTAAGTATGATAGGTTCAAATTGATAAGACTGAGGGCCTCATAAATATGGTGCAGATACCTGTTACGGATTACTGACGGTTGTTTCTCATGTTTATGCGTGTCAAGTTTTGGGAAGGAATCAATATTTGGTGCCATTGTAGAGATCCAATAGTGATTGGACTTAACTTTAAGTATGCATTGGACTCTGAGAAGGACTTCGAAGCCTTGCACTGCATCAAACAAGAATGGAAAACCAATAGATATTCCCCTGGCCCAAATTTATATGGAAGGGTTGTTCGAAAAAATGATTATACGCCAGAAGAAGCCGAAGGAGAATACCTGGGACAGAAAGAGGAGTTGATGAAATACTATATCATTTAAGGGCTAATTGAAGAGGAGACATAGGGTAGAAAGGAACTTCTAGCGAATCTGGCCGATAAAATTAACTTAAAACATGAGAAATCTAAATCAAGTGCAAATATAAAAGTGTATCCGATAATGTAAATTCATCTATTGTTTCTCTAAAAATAAAGTACAGATGGACACTTTGCTAGGGAGCTGCGACTAGGTAGCATGGTTGGGATTATCACCTAGATAGAAAATAACAGAAGACCAAGAAAGTAGCCTTACGGGCATCGAGGGTTGAAATGATATACAGTAAGTCTATAAAACTTGTGCTAATAACATCTACAGTTAAAATAAGGAATCTAAAAGAAGACTGCAATTTCTGAATTTTAAATTGTATCTCATGCCTTCTTATTTATGGTTTCGATTAGGTCCACTGATGTTGACCTGATCGGAACCACAAAAAAGATTGAAAGGCAGATTAAGTATCAATACTTCCTTAGCAATATAGGTTAATTGATTATGTTTTCTTACCTTAGAATGCTTTCAACATATCTTAGAGAAGATCAGAGGCTTGTTGTAGTATGTGAATCCCGATAAGTTTCAAGCTTGCCTCCATCTTGCTGATTTGGTCTTCAAGTTTGTCGTTTTCATCTTTGAAGTTGGTATAGAGTTCCTGATATTTTGTGAGCTCAATCAGGAATTCTTTCTTCAAAGTTTTGGCATTGTAGAAGGCCTTCAGAACACTTTATTTAGAAGCCTTAAATGATACATGGAGGGTCGCTATGCTTGTTTTAGGTCAAAATGTGTTAATGCACAGTCAAGCAGATGTCCCAACAGTTGAATAACTCATTTTCATTGAGCGTTGCTTAATGCAGCTTGCTCAATCAACCTTTAAAGGATTTGATAAATTAATTAGCAAGGAGTTAAAACGTTTAATCTAAATTGACTCTACCAAGCCTATCAAACGTTACGTAACTCCAGGCTCATTACCCTATTAAAAACCTTTGCTCGAGTTAGTGCACTAATCAAACGAGCTCAATCTCTCAACCTTTTTACGATCGCTCTTCTCCCATATAGAGGACAAGATATCCGCCATGCAAAAGTCTACACCGTCGGTAGAAATTCTTGTCAATATAAAAGTCTTTAGAAGGCATGACTAGTAATCTCTCAATATCACTTTTATGACTTTCTTGATGTCTCTTTCCAATATATTGGAATGTACATAGAGAGCAGTTGTGCTTAGTTTGGTTTGTCCATTCCAATATATTGGCAAAAGAGGTCAAGAAAGTCATAAAAGTGATATTGAGAGATTACTAGTCATGCCTTTTAAAGACTTTCATTGTGGCAAGAATTTCTACCGACGGTGTATACTGTTGCATGTCGAATATCTTGTCCTCTATATAGGAGAAGATAGATCAAGATAAAGGCTGATATATTGAGCTCGTTTGATTTGTTCACTAACTCAGACAAAGGTTTTTGATAGGGTAATGAGCCTAGAGTTACGTAATGTTTGATAGGCTTGGTAGAGTCAGTTTAGATCAAATGTTACGTTACTCCTTGCTAATTAATTTATCAAATCCCTTAAAGTTTGGTTGAGCAAGCTGCATTGAGTAACTATAATGCCCCAAATCTAGTACCCGAAATGCTACATGATGCTCATGACCCCGAAGGACCACAAGCTAACCCATGACTGATATCTGTACCTATATACTATATGACATCATGTAAAATGCAGAAATAGTAGATTGAAACATGCCATAAGGTTCAAAACAGATAAAATATACTATCTGAGAGTATGGTATATCAATACCAAAATATAAACTGAAATAAACTGTCTGAACATACTATCTGAAAGCCTCTAAAACTGAACTGTCTGAATAAGGAGTTGATGGGACATGTCCCCAACTAACTCCAACTATTGAAATAAACTAAGTAATGAAATAATAAAGAAATGATCATGTTATCGATGGATGGGGACTCACTGCTAACTCTGACTGCTGAGACTGAAATGCTACTGATGCTTTGAAGCTCGTGCTTCTAAACTTATGGTATAAAATACCATAGAACAAATGCGTCAGTACAATTAAATGTACTAGTATGCAAGTGAGGTAGGCTGAATACAAGGGTTTATATGCATGACTATGCTAATCAACTGTATAACATAAACGTGAGAATACATTTATGAATAAACGACTGTAACTGAATTTGTGATGATACTGACTACTGAGTCTGAATACTAATAACATAAGTACTAATAACTGATACTGAGCGACTGTATCTGACAGTCTAGGTTCTGATGGAACTAGCTAAGTTTCATACTATTTTGAGTTGACTGTGTCTGACAGTCCTGAATTTTGTAGAACTATCTGAGTTCTATTATTGAGACACTGTATCTGACAGTCTAGGTTCTGATGGAACTAGCTAAGTTTCATACTATTTTGAGTTGACTGTGTCTGACAGTCCTGAATTTTGTAGAACTATCTGAGTTCTATTATTGAGACTAAGGCTGAAACTATAACTGTGGGAAGTAGTCCTTTAATCGACATGCCCCTAATAAGCTATTATAGCTGAGTTGGGGTCCAATCTGTAACCCTAATTAGAAGGGTATCAATATCGCGCCACTAGTAAGGACAAGTTGTGAGTGATCCTTCATCTAACAGGTACTCTAAGGAGAATAGTGGGACCCTCATATAACAGGTTAAGCAAATTTATCTACCCTCAACTAGCAGATTTGATGTCTCAACCTACGCTGGCTACGTAGTTCTGGAGCGCAAAGATTGCTTCTAAGAATCACACCCTCTAATAAAAGGTAAGTTCCCATCTTTGGGCTCAGTCGATCCTGAATCCTACTCCCATCTGAATAGACACTGAACATGATTAACTGAACTGAACTGGACTGAGTTCACTAAATTCTATTGACTGATGAAATATTACTGAGATCTTATAACTAACTGAGATTACTAAGATTACTTAGATTACTGGACTGATACTGAATTTACTGAGTTTTTCTGAGTATGTAACTGACTGAATTCTACTGATTATGGCTTGACTGAGGTTATCATGAAACTGACACTGGCTCTAGGCACACAACTAAATATTGGGTACAAGTATCCCCAGGACTCGATAGTATAAAACTGACAAGACATGACACTTCCTGGACTCACGACCATAATCAACAATCCATAATACAATCATTGGAGAATTTCATGAGGCACTTGATTATCATGGTTTGGTACATAAATAGGAAAAAATATAAACATGTCATAATTTCATAGGTTAATCTCATGAACAGTCCATCAAATAATTTCAATGCATAATAATAACATGGAAGTTATTTTGAACATAAGGGGAAAGCATAGGTTCATTATTTTGGTCACAATTGAGTCATAAGGCATATTTCCTGTTTTCTTAGGCATTTTATCAAACACCTTGCATGTATAACTATAAGTTTAGGCATGGACATTAAATTAATTCATCATGGTTGCATAAATTAATACAATTTAGTAGATTTCAATCTACATGCTAGCATAAATTAATAAAAACACATTTAACGATTCCAACATGGGTATCATACACAACATCAACATGATTATAATCAATCCACAACATAAACATCATAATTTATAATTTAAAATTTGGATTCTTGGTCTTCATGGATGAAAGAAATCCATGAATGAACACTTGGCATACCTGGGTGGATGATTTCTTGAAGATTGGTGGAGGAAAACTTGAGTTCTTGACTTGGGATTAAGCACCTATGGTTTCTTTTTCTTGGGGATTGATCTTTGAGAGGAACCCTAATTTGGTGTTGTGAATGAATAATGAAGTTATAAGCTATGGTCTGGTATAACTAGGGGTTAAAACGGGTGGAAAAAGACCCAAATACCCTTTTAAAAATGGCTTTAAAATCACTAAATGGGATCTGTGATGGCTAGTGCAATGGTCCGTCGCTGGCTCGATGGTCCATCATTTTGACCATCGCACATGGACCAGAATAGGGACCCACTACCTTAGTATGATGGTTTGGGTGATGGTCCGTCACAAGTTCAACGGTCCGTCAACCTGTCCATCGCACCTTATCCAGAAGATTGACTTACTGCCTTAGCTGCGATTGCTTAGGTGACGATCCGTCACTAAATTAACGGTTCATCAACCTGCCCGTCGCACCTGGGTGGTTCTGACAACTCTCAGTAAAATGTCCATAACTTTTTCTCCGATATCAGATTTGGACAAAATTGGTATCGTTGGAAAGCTAACTCAACTTCCCATATGATAAAAAGTCAAAATTGGGGAAATTCTGTCTGATTTAAATATTAATTATTTAGGAAGTCATAACTAACTCTTATGGAGACTAGATTTGAATTAAAGAAAGTTTGGGGGTATTACAAAATCTCCCCATTGGGAACATTCGTCCTCGAATGGGGTTGACTGAGAGGGAAGAAATGAAAGACTGAAGCACATCCTGAACATGAATGATCGAAACATGACTCTATGACTAACATGACTGATAAACTGAATATATATTATACTGAACATGCATATCTGATGCATGAGTAATTGATTTATGACTGTATGATGAATTACTGATAAGATGATTTTCTCATCAAATTGACTATGCATATCTGATGCATGAATACATGACTGAAATGACACACAAATGCATGACTGACTATGCAATGGTACTTAATACCAAGTTTATAATAGAATTCTGAACATGAAATGGATACCAAGCTTGTCACTGAAATCTAAATATCAAATTGAAAAGCTTAAGGAGAACTGTTACCTTGAGTTAGATCTGAGTTTGCGGAGAAGAGGTGAGGATACTTGGTCCGCATGTCTGCTTCTGCTTCCTAAGTAGCTTCCTTAACGGAGTAATTTTGCCAAAAAACTTTGACTAGAGGGACTTCTTTGTTCCTCAGTCTACGAGTCTGGTAGTCAAGAATTTTGACCGGAATCTCTTTATAAAGGAGGCTATTCTAAACTTCTATGCTCTGAATAGGGACTACAACTGCTGGGTCACCTATGAACTTCTTGAGCTAAAGATACATGGAAGACTGGATGAACTGAGGCTAGATCTGAAGGTAATTCGAGATCATAAGCTACCTTGTCGAAGCAACTGAGAATTTTGAAGGGACCAACATATCAGGGGCTGAGCTTTTCCTTCTTGCCGGATCTTTTCACTCCCTTCATGGAAGAGATCTTTATATAGACATAATCACCAATCTCAAATTTGAGATCCTTTCTGCACACATCTGCATAAGACTTCTGTCAGCTCTGAGCAGCCCGAAGTCTTTCTCTGATCAACTGGACTTTCTCTAAAGCGTCGAATACTAAGTCAGGCCCTATAACTGAGGCCTCACTAACTTCGAACCAACCGATTGGAGATCTGCATCTTCTATCATATAGATCTTTGAATGGAGCCATCCGAATACTGGAATGATAGATGTTGTTATATGCAAACTCAATCAAAGGCAAGTGGTCATCCCGGCTAACTTTGAAATCAATTGCACACGCCCTTAGCATATCTTCTAAAGTCTGAATGGTCTTTTCTGCTTGACCATCTATATAAGGGTGGAAGGCTGTACTGAGATAAACTTGGGTACCAAGACCCTTTTGGAATGCTTTCCAGAAGTGAGAGGTGAACTGGGTATCTCTATCTGAGATAATAGATAACGAAACACCATGCAATCTGACCAACTCTCTGATATAGAGTTTGGCATAATCATTGGCTGAATAAGAGGTATGGATGGCTAAAATGGCTTAAAAATCACTGAATGGGATCTGCAATGGCTCGTGTGATGGTCCGTCACTGGTTTGATGATCCTTCATTCTGACCGTCGTATGTGGACCAGAATAGGGACTCACTGCCTTAGTAGCGACGGCTTGGGTGACAGTCCATCACAAGTTTGATGGTCCATCAACCTGTCCATCGCACCTTAGCCAGAATATTAACTTACTGCCTTAGCTGTGATAGTTTAGGCAACGGTCCGTCGCTAGATTGATGGTCCATCAACCTACCCGTCGTACTTGGGCGGTTCTAATAGCTCTTAGTAAAATGTTTATAACTTTTTACTCTGATACCAAATTTGGAAGAAATTGGTATCATTGGAAAGCTAATTCAATTTCCCATATGTTAAAAAGTCAAAATTGGGGAAATTCTATCTGATTTAAATATTAATCATTTAGGAAGTCATCACTAACTTTTCTGGAGACTATATTTGACTTAAAGAAAGTTTGGGGTACTACAGTAATGCTTGATAAAAGTGAGCTATTCAAATATTGGGACCACTGCTTGACTATGTATAAACACCTTTTGACCTAAAACAAACATAGCAACCCTCCATGTATCATTTAAGGCTTCTGAAGAAAGTGTTCTGAAGGCCTTATACAATGCCAGAACTTCAAAGAAAGTGTTCCTGATCGAGCTCACAAAAGACCAGGAACTCTATAACAACTTTAAAGACGGCAGGGATAAACTTAAAGACCAAATCAGCAAGCTGGAGGCAAGCTTGAAAATTATCGGGATTCACATACTACAACAAGCCTCTGATCTTTTCTAAGATATGTTAAAAGCATGATAAGGCTAGAAAACACAATCAATTATATTCATATTGCTAAGGAAGTAATGATACTCAATCTGTCTTTCAATCTTGTTTGTGATTTCGATCAGGTCAACAACAGTGGACCTAATCGGAACCACAAACAAGAAGGCATGTGATGCAATTTAAAATTCAAAAATTACAGCCTTCTCTTAGATTCCTTATTTTAACTGCAGCTGTTATTGGCATAAGTTTTCTAGACTTACTATATATTATTTCAACCCTCAATGCCCGTAAGGCTGCTTTTTGGGTCTTCTACTATTTTCTATCTAGGTGATAATTCTGTCCACACTACCTAAATGCAGCTCTCTCACAAAGAGACTATCTGCATTATTTTTTTCCAGAGAAACAACAAACGAATTTTTCATTACTAGATGCACTTTCATATTTGCACTTGATTCAGATTTCTCAAGTTCTAAGATAGTTTCATCAGCCAAATTTGCTAGAAGTTCTTTTCTACCCTATGTTTCCTCTTTAATTAGCTCTCAGTTGATATAATCTTTCATCAACCCCCATTTACCCTCATAAACACTCTCCTACCGCACCTTATGGCATATAATTATCACCTCGAGCAACCCAACTATATAAATTTAGGCTAGCGCAATAACTATATTGATTTCCGTTCTTGGTTGAAGCATTGGGAGGATTCAAAGGCCCTCTCAAAGTCCAATGCATCCTAAAAGTTAGTCCAATCGTTATTGAATCTATTTACAATGACACCAAAACTATATCCCTTCACAATGCTTGACACATAAACATGAGCAATAATCGACATTAAATCTTAATAGGGTATCAGAACCATATTTATGGTCCCTCAGCCTTATCAGTTTGGATCTATCAAACCTAACTGTAAAATTGCTGATATCTTATTTGAATGATCAATGGCTAAATGGTAAAAACAACATTCACAAAATAGTGTACTCTATGTGTGTTTTCACGATAACATTATCAGTAATACATGCCTCCCACATATAAAGTGGTTCTATTTGCAAGTAGCTTATTCCTCCAAACCCATCTTTACTGTAGCCTCTTGTGTTGGTCAGGAAAAGTTGATCAAATTTTAGTTTCTTATATCTATATAATAAATGAAAAACTTAATGTCAAATAATAGAAGAACAAAAAAAACATTATCCATCAGTTACAACAGATGTGTAGTCTATTGCAATAGATGTGTAGTCTATCGCAATAGATGTGGAGTCTGTTGCAACAGATGTAGAGTCTGTTGCAACGACTATGGAGTTTATTGCAATAGATGTGTAGTCTGTCACAATAGATGTGGATTCTGTTGCAACAAATGTGGAGTCTGTTGCAGCAGATGTGGAGTCTGTTGCAACAGATATGGAGTCTGTTGGAATACATCAAACCAACCTTGCTAGTGGTTTGATTTGTTCCAACATTTTCTTCATCTGTTGCAACATCAACAACAACGTAAACTACAAAGAAAGAATAAATAAAAAATATCAACAACAAAGAAACAACTTCATTTGTTCCAACACTATCAACAATATCGTCAACAAAAAAAAGCAATATCTTTTATTTCAACACTATAAACAACACCACAGAACAAGTTCCAACCCCACCAACCCCACCAACAACATCTATAACAACATCAATAACAAAGAAATAAACAAAATACATACAAAAAATAATACTGCCAACAAGGCTTTTAAACTTCTCCTAATAGATGAATTTTTTGCATATTGTAATAAAAATTCTCAGTTCGTTTACTCAACACTTAAAAGTTTCTTCAAATTTTTTAAATAAATATGATATGGGTAAATGGTAATTAATAAGAAAATAGATATAAATAACTTGCAAAGAAGAAGATGAGAATGAAAGAGCAATAGTGAACCATGCCTTACCTGTAATGTTAAAAAAGGATCAAAATAACAATTTCAGTCGAGGAAAGATATGGATCGGTTTAGATCCGAAAGGATCTTTATGAGAAAGAGGAGAGAAAAGAGAGAAAAAAGATTGTGATAACCCTAAAGAGGAGAGAAAAAAAAGATGAGAGATGAATAAAATAAATTTAGAGCTGAAGAAGAGATAAGATAATTTAGGGTTTAAATATTCATTAATTAATATTTATTAATAACTCAAGGGGCACAAGGAAGATGGGTGACGTTGAAAAGACAAGACAAGACTAGTCATTAAGATTTTTGAGTTATCCGAGAAATATTTGTACCTCCTTTAGTAGTACTGTTTTATCTATCTTTCTTTTTTTGAACAGAAGCTTGCTTTACAATTAAAAGAAAAAAAAGAATTTCAAATTGATATTTCATCTGTTGCAACAAATATAAATATCTGTTTGAAAAATTCTAACAACTCAGTCATCTATAATAATAGATTCAAGTGTCCATTTGATAATTAAATCAAATAAGTCATCTGTTATAATAGATATCAATATCTGTTTAAAAATTTCCAACAGCTCAGTCATCTGTAACAACAGATGCAAATGTCCATTTGATAATTAAATCAGATATGTTATCTATTGTAATAGATATCAATATATGTTTGAAAATTTCCAATAGCTCAGTCATCTGTCACAACAGATGCAAATGTCTATTTGATAATTAAATCAAATATGTCATCTGTTGCAATAGATATGAATATCTATTTGAAAATTTCCAACAACTCAGTCATTTGTTGCAACAGGTTTCATTGCAATTAATTTAAATAGAACTAGGGATGAGTTCATAGGGTCAACTATAACTTTAATTAAGTCTTTGTAATTATATGGTATTGGTATTGTGTTCATCCCAACCCGAGTCATCGATCGATCAGTCTGAGTTGAAAAGATTTTTATTAGCTTAATGTTAAGATGGCATGTAAATTGATTTAGGTAAAACTAGGGATGATTCCATAGGGTCACTACAACTTTAATTGAATCTTTGCAATTGCATGGTGTTGGTATTGGGTTTATCCCCATTTGAGTCATTGATCGATCACTCTGAGTTAAAAATATTCTCGTTAACTTAATGTTAATCTATCACCTAAATTGATTAAGGTATAACTAGGGATGAATGATTTCACAGGGTCAACTACAACTTCAATTGAGTCTTTGCAATTGCAAGGTATTAGTATTGCGTTTATCCCGACCTGAGTCATCGATCGATCACTCTAAGTTGAAAAGATTCTCATTATCTTAATGTTAAGCTCGGACGTAAATTGATTAAGGTAGAACTGTGGATGCGTTCATAGGGTCAACTACAACTTTAATTGAGTCTTTGTAATTGCATGGTATTGGTATTGCATTTATCCTGACTCAAGTTATTGATCGATCACTCTGAGTTGAAAATATTCTCATTAACTTAATATTAAACTAGTACCTAAATTGATTTTGGAAGAACTGGGGGTGAATGAGTTCATAAGGTTAACTACAACTTCAATTAAATCTTTGAAATTGCATGGTGTTGGTATTGCATTCATCCTGACTTGAGTTGTCGATCGATTACTCTGAGTTAAAAAGATTCTCATTAACTTAATGTTAAGTTAGTACCTAAATTGATTTAGTTATAACTAGGGATGAATGAGTTCATAGGGTCAACTACAACTTCAATTGAGTCTTTGCAATAGCATGGTGTTGGTATTGCATTCATCCCGACCCGAGTCGTCGATCAATCACTCTGAGTTGAAAAGATTCTCATTAGCTTAATGTTAATCTAGTACCTAAATTAATTTTAGTATAACTAGGGATGAATAAGTCCATATGGTCAACTAAAACTTCAATTGAGTCTTTGCAATTGTATGGTATTGTTATTACATTCATCTCGACTGAGTCATCGATCAATCACTCTGAGTTGAAAAGATTCTCATTAGCTTAATGTTAAGCTAGTACCTAAATTAATTTTGGTATAACTAGGGATGAATGAGTCCATAGGGTCAACTACAACTTCAATTGAGTTTTTGTAATTGCATGGTATTGGTATTGCGTTCATCCCGACCCGAGTCGTTGATTGGTCACTCCAAGTTGAAAATATTCTCATTATCTCAATGTTAAGTTCATATCTAAATTGATTTAGGTATAACTAGGGATAAATGAGTTCATAGGGTCAACTACAACTTCAATTGAGTCTTTGCAATTGCATGGTGTTGGTATTGCATTCATCTCAACCTGAGTCGTCGATCAATCACTCCGAGTTGAAAAGATTCTCATTAACTTAATATTTTAAAAACTATATCTTTTAAAATTTTAAAAATTAATTAAGATCAATTCCGACCAAATTAACAATTTCAAAACTTGTTATTCTTTTTCAAAATTACGAATCAGCCCATACAAATCATCCATTTGCATGAAAAACTTTTCCTCATTTTAAATCTCAAGTTGTATATCTTCTGTCTCTCTCTCTCTCAATAATACAGACAACAACTACTCAATATATTGCTCAACCTTTCAAATAAGATTAATTTTCTTCCCATTTCCAATCATATAGTTCTTATTTTTGACTTCATTCTTACTTGTATCCGTCATTTTGTCTATCTTTGCAGGTAACATAGTTCGAGAAAAGTTCTACCTTTGTTCTTTATTCTAAAAATTAGGGATTTTTAGTTAATAATGAAAAAGAAGACTTTTAGTTACTATCTTCGAGAATGGGTTAATAATTTTGAGTTTTGATGCTAAAAATATAGAAAGCACCCGAGAAAACCTTAGTTTTTATCGTAGTGTTTTATTGATTGTCGTGGTATTGTTAGATGGTATTTGTGGTATTTTTGGTGGCTGTTGTTGGTGGTATCGGTATTTGTGATTTTGGTGATGGTATCGGTGGTCTTGATGTTGGTATTGGTGGAATTGGTGGTAGTGTTAGCGGTCTTGGATTGTTGTTGGTATTGGTGTCATTGGTGGTAGTCTTGGTGGTATTGGTGCTGGTCTTGGTGGCATTGGTTGTGGTGTTGGTAGTGGTCTTGGTAGTCCATCTGTTGTAACAGGTGGAAGATCTATTGGGGGATATTAAATAGGTCTTCAAACAGATTCTCCATTTGTTCCAACTGATGGGTTATCGTTGGAGTATTTTTTTGTAATTTGATGTATAATAACTTATTAAAATTTGTCTTACTTTTTTTATTAAAAAATTATATAGACATCAAATGTTTTGTATTTTTTGTTTTTTCTATTATTTTTAATTAAAAGATGTCTTCCAAAAGAAAAGAAACTGAAACTGAAAGTGGATCAACTTCTGACCACCCAACAAAAAAGGCTAGAGTACAGATAGATTTGGAGAAACTTACTGAACAATCTTAGTCCGAGCAAAATGAAGCTGAGAAAAGTGATAACTCTTCTCACCAATGGGGCGTGAATTAATATCGAAATCCCAGCATGATCCTGTCAAAACTATTAGTATCGACAGGTTGTGAGTTGCGATACCAATAGATCACCTTAAAGAAGTAACTGGTGATCTTGTACTTAAATGTCAGTTGGGGAAAAGTTTTGATGAATTTAGGAGTATTATGAAGAATGAAAACATAGCCGAACATTTTAAGAGGAGCTGCTTTGCATACTTTCTTAAGCTGCCTGAGGACCACACTCTCCATTTCCAAATGAGCATGGTATATGGTCTTCTCAAGCGCAGGATCAAGTATGTGAGGGATGATAAAGTTTTGAAGGAGGGCAAAAAAAGATGGATGAAATCTGGATCAACTACTATGGCATGCCGGTATGTTTTGGATTGAAAGAGTTTTCTATAGTGATGGGCTTGAGATGCGATTATCCAGAAGAACCTCTCACCAAGGAAATGCTCTACAAAAGGTCCAACAAACGCAAAAAAAAAGAAAGATGGGTTGTTGGGCATTGTTGGACGCAAATACAAAGCGGGGCATTTGATAGCAAATCTCTAGGATAAAACCATACCAAAGCAGTACAGGGAAATATTGTGCTTAGTTTGGTTTGTCCATTCCATTATATTGGATAGAGACATCAAGAAAGTCATAGAAGATGATTTGTTGGCACTTGCTAATGATTTTGAGAAATTCAACAATTATCCCTGGGGATATGGCAGCTACTACTTGACTGTCCAATATTTACTGACAAAGCTATCCCTAGGTATGATCACATTATACGGCTTTCCTTAGGATTTCATGGTAAAATTAATCATTATTTTTACTCATCCATTAATTAATATTGAATATAGTTATTATGACTTTTTTTTACTTGCTTCCTGTTTACATTTTTTAGCCTTGGGCATTTGAAGCCATTCCTCCCCTCCAGAAATAGTTCAAGGATTACTCGAATAAGGTTTCTCATCCAAGGATCCTTAGGTGGTTGGCTGCAAAGGGAAGCAAAAAAATTTAGGAGGATGATCTCTTTAACCCTCCGGATGATGCAGTACATCTTTTTTTAACTAAAATATTTTTTCTCAAAGAAAGATATTGAAACAGATGTACCATCTATTACAACAGATGGGTCATCTGTTACAACAGATGGGTCATCTGTTACAACAGATGACCCGTCAACTGCAACTAGTACAATAGATGGGTAATATTTTGCGATAGAAGATCCATATTTCGCAACAAATTAACCATCTATTGCTCTGGTTCCCTAAATCCGAATCAACAGATTGTCCATCTACTGTAAATTATGCAACAAATGGGTAATCTGATGCAATATATTATCAATCTGTTGCGAATATAGATCAGCTATTACAGCAGATAGATCATCTGTTGCATAAGTTGGCTGTGTTAACATATAACCCAACTAACTGTAAATTATTATTATATAATATGATTTAAATGCCTTTTGTCTTTTTTATAGGTTGTGCATCTTTGGATCATGCCTACTGAGAAGGAGTTGGGGATGACTTTTTTTATTACTCTAGGCCTTATTGATACAACAACAGACCTAATGGTGGAGTTAATAAAGAAGGAATTGGCTGGAGCAACAGCCATAAGAAGAGCAGTTAGGCCAGGTCAGCCTAATGTTGAAGCTCTTCATGACCAACCTACTGCAATAGATTCGTGTGCTTCTTCTCAGGGTATTACTGGTGGAGATGTTGATGATGGTGGCAGCCATCCTGATACTGCTGCTGCTGCCAGTCATGATTATGAGTATATTGGTGCTCAAGAAAAAATAAATACGTTTGGAAACACCCCTTGCACAGGTCCCTCTCACCCTTACACCAGTCCCTCCCACCCTTACAGTGGTCTCTCTCACCCCTCTTCACCCTTATGGTCTCATTGCAAATGTAAAGTGTGCAAGGACAAAGAGGATAAACTCCTTGAAAAACTAGAGTCTATTGCTTAAGATGCTGAGGAGTTAAAATCCAAGAGGGGTGTCATACCATCCAAGAAGGTGAAAGAGCCATACACTCCTACAGTGGTGGTTAAGAGGAAGAGAAGAAACATTAGTCAAATACTCTCCATTTTGAAAATAGAAAAAATTACAACTCCTCACGCTCCAAGAGTTGTTGAAGTTCAGGGGCAGCTGAAGAAGGTGGACATATACGCAGCACTTGGCGACAAAGAGAAGAAGGAACTGCAAAAAATCATGATTGACAAGATGAAGGTTCCACAAGAATACACCATGCATTTATTTGCCGCCCAAGACTTCATGAGTATGACAAATATGCGTGGGTGGTACATGGACAATGTAAGTTTACTTTTCTAGACTAGACTTCCTATCTACTCTATGAAGAAGAAGCTAAGCAATAGATATGTAATCTGTTGCAACAGCTGGATATTCTGTTGCAACATAATACACATCTGTTGCATAAGTTGCGTTAGCTGGGTAATCTGTGAACTGATTCAGAGAACCCTCTTTAACTGAATCTTTCCACTGTGTTTTCTTCTTTAGAATTACTAACCTATTTAAAAATTGTCTTTTTATACCACAGTATGTTGATGAAATTCTCTGCCTCATGAGGGGCAGACAATTAGCGTACCCGGATGCTTATGATGCTGTCGATAGGATAATGGACCTCAACTTCTACAATAATTTCAAGAGTAGGTACGATAGTCTCCGTAGGAAATCTGGTCCCAGTGGCTGGGGAATTGATCAGTTAATTTCTGAGTTCAAATGGGATGAAGACATGATTAACTATGTTAGAGAAAAGATGCCATATCCACACGGCAAGAGCTGGACCAAGGCAAAGAGAATCCTTGCAGTCATGAACGTAGAAGTCAAATATTTTCTCGCAGTTGAGATACTACTCGAAGACGAAAAGATTAAGTTTTATGACTGCAACTTACCTGTCTTCAGCGAGGCCACATTTTTAACCCACATACAGCCACTCTTGAAGTTGTTTTCCAAGTTGTTGACACAGAGTAAACTGATGGATCATTTGCCGGCGAAATTCTTGAAGAAGGAATCATGAGATTTTAAAGGTCGAAATAAGAACACCCACCTTCAAAAAAATAAAATCGGTGTCGCGTGTGGGTCGTACTCACTTATATACATCAAGTGTTTGCTGACCGACACAGAAATGGCTGGTATATGCAACGCCATTATGGAAAAGATGCAAGAGGTCTAGGATTATAGGGTACTAACTAAATAGTTGGAGCCCATGTATAAAGAAGAACATGTACAAAGCCAGAGACGAACACGATAACAATTTTTTATTTTAAGCCATTTTGTTCACTTTACATTGTAGTGATAATTTTTTATGTCTGACGAAAGTTGAATTTTTATAATAAAACAGATTGTCTATCTGTTGTAATAGATATCATACCTGTTATTATAGATTGATTATATATTGCAATAGGTTGGTTATCTGTTGCATTATGCAGATATTTCTCAGTCTGTCTATCATAACAGATATACAATCTGTTGCAACATATAATCTATCTATTACAACTGATAGGTAATCTATTGGAACAAATTAAAAAAGTAGGAAGACCTGTTATATAATTTCCAGCAGATGACCTACATGTTGCAACATATGTCTAAATTTATTTAATAAGATATGTCATCTGTTGCAGCAGATGTATTATCTGTTGCGATATTTGAATCTAGTATTCCATTTCAATTAAATTTTTCAAAACTAAGGATTAAATTATATTCATAGACAACATAAAATAAATCAAAGCCTTCTAAAATTACATGAAATAACTCAACAAATAAGTGAAATGTAAAAAAATTATTATGGGTACAAATGATCTACTCTGCAAATAAATCAATAAGTTAACCAAGGAGGGTAGGTTATTATATTGACAAACTCAAGCTATAAGGATCTACTCAATATGAACAAGTTGTTCTTCATCCGGTGCTACGAAATTCGACTTTGATCATCGTGGATCTTTAATGTCACTTGCGTATGGTTTCTAAGCTTTTGCTTCTCCGTATTTTCATAAAATAGCAGCATATATTTTTTGGAGTAATCCGGAATCAAGTCCATCATTTGGTACTTGTAATTCATCGCTCAAATACTCGACTTAAGCGGAAACAAAAAAATCATAATCTCTGCATTTTTTAAAAAAACAGATAATCCATATCTTGCAGTTCATGTAAGCATTGTAAAATTTATAAAATGAAACTAAATCATGATATTTATATTTACAGGCTACCAATGGTTTGTTGAAAAATTCCTTCAAAATATTGTACATCAAATGAATTACCCATTTTATCCCGGTATGCTTCAATGGTCGATCAATTAGTATGAACCTTTTGGTCCAAAAAGTTGCTCATATCAAGGTAAGTAGGCAATATTTTGGCCAGCTTTTGTATCTTAGACGACGGCCCGAAACGTCTCATTTGCGACATCTAGTCATAAACTCGGATGTGCCTCTTTTATAGAACGACGACGACCAACACCTAATGGAATTCATCACCACAATTGATTGGGATGTACACTTCGTCAACCAAATGCCAAGGTAAGTCAGCTGGAATGTTAAAACCTTTGATGATGTTAATTAAGCATTCGTTATTTCGAAAAACTTTCGGCTGTTGTTGACAATACCTATCTTAGGCATTATTGACGTAAACTTTGAACAAATAATTGCCTGTCGTGTATCCGTATTGTTCTTATGTTTGCAACTTAGCCTTCTTTCAAAGCTAGTAAAAAATGACATCAATGTGCTGCACATATTATCAAATATTTCAGATTACGTGATGAAAAAATTAATATACAGATGCAATTAAATAAATATTAATTAATAGTAATACATATGACATTTAAACCTCATCATTCCAGCAAGTTTGGGGCTGTAACATCAAATAGAATCAATTCTTTTTTCAAGGATATGCAACAACAAAGTCGAACATATCAAAACCAAGACTTGATTCGTTCACTTTGTAGTGTTTGTCATTTTGTTTTCTACATAATGATTTATATGTGTTAATGTCATGTATTTACAACAAGAATTGTATCAATAAATATTTTTAAAATTAATTTATGTACCTGTCGGCACGATGCTTAACAACCCATTAACAATCCATTCTGAATAGTCGTTGATCAATTTTGTTAGTTTTTTTGGAGCCTAGTCTGAGATGTTGAACTATTCAAATGGGTAATTTTTTTGTTCTCCCGAACTGGCAGGCTCCACTTTTTCTTCTTCTTTGGAAGTAGTTAATGAATTATCAACTGTGATATTATTCTCTTTAGCAGTAGCTTTTACTGTGACATCCACCTGAAAATCCAAAATTGTCAATGCTAATTGCAGATATATAATAGATTGTCTATCTGTTGCAACAGATGAGTCTTATGTTGCAATAGATGGATCATCTATTGGGACAAATTCGAATAGGTAAAATAGAGTGGTACGATAATTTCAAATAGATGACTCATCTATTACAATATAAGACTCATCTATTGGTACAAATTAAAATAGTAGGAAAACCTGTTTGATTTGTTAAAACAGACGGATATATGTTGCAACAGATAGTGCGTCTGATGCAACAGGTTAGATAACAGTTGTAATAGATGTATATATCCATTTGATAATTTTCAACAGATGTATTATTTGTTGAAACAGTTATGTGCTTGTTTGTTTATTAGAACAGATGGTATATATTCACCTTCTTCAATTCATGCTGCTCTCCTGTGGCCCTTGTACATTGAACAACGGTGCAAGACAAAGATACATGAGTTGTAATTTTGCTTTTTTTGATGCTTGATGATGCCCTGGAAATATCTTTCCTTCTCATTTTAGCCACCTTGATCTCTAGTGAAGTGTATGAACATAAAATTCTATTAGATGGAATGACACCCCTCTTAGATGTCATTTCCTTTACAAAAGCAGTTAGTTCATTAATAGCATTAATCACTCCATGATGTTTTGCCTTGTAGTCTTGACATTTCCATGCAGAACATTTGCTAGAAGTAGCAAAAACTGTATAACCAGTATGATCATAATCATAATGGTTTATTGTTTCAAAAACTATAAGAGGAACATTACTTGCCCCAACTGTAGTACCACTACATCTACCACTACCACTACCATCATCAACAATAATAAGCCCACCCTCCATAATTATTTTTGTTATGATGGCAATTGCTCCAAACAATTCCATTTTTATTCTATGAATGACCTTAGGGTCCGATAAAGTTTGCACAGACCGTAAAATAAGAAAAAATGGCATCTTCAACTCTCAATTGGTCGAAACAAGCCACGGATAGACAATCTAAAATAAATTAGTACATATATTAGAATGATGATGAAATCATTTAAAATAATCATTAATTAAAATAAAAACTTGATTAGAATTAGACTTACTGCTTCCTTCGGGGGATTGAAAGATCAAGAAATTTTACATTTTTATCAGTTTTGGCCGACAACCATCTCATGATTCTAGGACAGAAAACTTCTTCCTGGTAGTTCACTTGTTGTCTCAAATAAGGAATGATATCAAATGCCCAAGCCTACAACATAACGACAATAAATCAAAAGCAATATTGAATAAAAAAATGAATCATATCTTAATAAACAAAATATTTACCATGAAAGCCTATGAAAAGCCATATACGTTGACTATCTTTGGCGTTAACGGAGTCAACAAATATTTGACAGTCATTTTGAAGCTTTCATAACCCCAAGGATAGCTGTTAAATACCTCAAGATCCTCAGATAGATTTATTAAATCGAGCTTATATTGTTGTTAACGTCTCTCGCCCAAAGAATATTATGTACAAACCAAACCAAGCACAGTGATTGTTTGTGCTTCTTTGAAAGTCTTTTACCTTTCAATGGTTCTATCATAATTTTATTTTTGAAGTTTGGACCAATAGTGTACACTGGGTCATCATGATCACTCGACTTGCCTTTGCCTTTGCCTTTTTTGGGTGTACGATGTGCTTTTTTTAGGTTAAAGTAGGTATAACATGAGAAGGAGGAGGAGGATAACATTTTAGTCCAGTAACTATGGCAAACTCCTTCTAACCAAAACAAACAGATACGCTACAGTAATTTATCCACACCTCATCCATCTTATCTTTGTTTTCATACATAAACCTATGCTTGAGAAGATCATATACCATTTTCATTTGGAAACAAGCATTATTATTCTTTAGTAAATCAAGATATTTCCCAAAGCAGCTTTCCCTGAAATAAGAATCCAATTTTTGTTCTCGAAGTATTTTTCTTAAGGCGTCGAAAGATTTTTCCATGGTTGACTTAACCACGAAATCACCCGTTAAATCTGTAGAACTATCACACTGCATTCTTATAGGATAATGATCAAGGATGAAGGTTTTGACCAACTCTTCGGTGGAAGGACTATTAGCATTTGGATCATCTCTTTCGAAATATTCCTCCCCTCCGTGTTCATTAACTTCTGTTCCCGACTGAGATAACGCTTGTAAAGCAAGCTTATAGAGTGGTGGACGTAACCTAGATGCTTCCATTGTTCCTTTACTTGGACTTAATTTTTTTTTTCTTTTGGGAGCTATATTATCTTAAATTAATAGGAATATAAATAGATTATAATTGATTAATGTATCGTTAAAAAAGGATAATAGTAAATCTAACATGCACAAGAGTAAAATAACAGTTCCAATAGACCACACATCCATTGCACTGGGTATGTTATCTGTTGCAATATATAACCGACCTGTTGCAACGGATTAGTAAACCGTTGGAAATAATAAAAACAGATTACTAGGTTATCTATTTTAATATATAACCAACCTGTTGCAATGGATGAGTAATCTGTTGGAAACAATAAAAATAGATCACTAATTTATTGCATCAGAAAGGTTATCTGTTGCAATGTATAACCAACCTGTTGCTGCGGATGAGTAATCCGTTGGAAATAATTATAACAAATCACTCATCTGTTGCACCAGGTAGGATATCTATTACAATATATAACCAACCTATTGCAACGAATGAGTAATCCGTTGGAAATAAAAAAATAGATCACTCATTTATTGCACCAGGTAAGATATCTGTTGCAGCATATAACCAACCTATTGCAGCGAATGAGTAATCCATTGGAAATAATAAAAATAGATCTCTCATCTGTTACACCAGGTAGGTTATCTATTGCAACCTGTAAGCAACCTGTTGTAGCAGATAAGTAATCCATTGGAAACAATAAAACCATGCCACACATTTGTTGAAACAGATCATTCATGTGTTGCCAAATGAGTTATCTGTTCGATCAAATTATTTAGATTTTTTCCAAACAGAAGAGTCTTCTATCGCAACAGATGAATGATCTATTCTGTTTATTTATTATATTAGATGTGTAAACTGTTGCATCAGATATTTTATCAGTTGGATCAAATGGCTAATCTGTTGCATCAGATGGTTAATCTGTTGCAATAGATTGTTAATCTATTATATCAAAAGGTTAATCTATTGCATCAGATAGTTAATCGGTTGCAAGACCATTTTTACCATGAATAGTAATAAATCAACCCAGCAACACAACACACACACACACACACTAAGAACATCAAGGATGACTAATAATCACCAACAAATCGAATCAACAGTTCGACAACAAGAACTACAATAACAAAAAAAATTATATTTCACACCGGAAAGAGTAGAGAAAAATGCCAGAAATTAGGGTTTATTCAGTCCACATTTCAAATTTAAGAAAGAAATATTGAAATTATTAACCAATACTAGAAGAGAAGTTGGCTCAGGTTTCTCTATTTCTTCATAACTAAAAAGACATAATTTTTTACTTGTGAAAGAAGAAATGAAACGATAAAGAACTCAAATTTGTTATCACCGGAGAAGTCTTCACATCGATTGACGGTTGAAAGTAAAAAAGAAACTCACCCAAATATTTATCATCGAAGGTTAAAGTTGCTGGGGATGGAAGAGAGAAATTTGGTAGAACTGTTGGTTGGGAGAGAGTTGAGAGAAGCTATCGAGTGAGAGAGAAGAGAAACAATCAATGATTTGGAGAGGAGAAGGGTATGGGTTGATTTGTATTTTTGAAAAGACTTAAAAGTTTTGAAAATATTAATCAAGTCCATAATTAACTTAATCAAGTTTCCTAATTATATTTGACCCTTTAAGTTGGTCAATGTAACGCCTCAAAATTGGGTCTCGAGACATCACACGGTGCTTAGGATCACAAGTAACCCCAAGCTAACCCTTATACTGGCATAACTCATAAGCAACTGAACAAAAAGTATAAATCTATAAAAATCTACGAAAAATAACTCTTTTCTAAATACGATAGATACAAAACTAAATTTACAAGATTACAACTCTACTTTTACAACCAAAACTGAAACAGAATACATTAACTTCTACTGATTGTCTATGAAGCCTCTACTAGTACTGACTGTAGGTAGCCGGGTCATGATTCTCAACTAACCCAACTCAATACGACTGAATAAATAAAATACAATACTTCTCGAACTGTATAACTAACTCAAGCCCTTGAATCAAAAGGGCTCATCACCTGCTAACTGGATGTCGCGAATTGATTGGATCTGAAGATGTACACTATACCTTGTACCTACATTCTGAGAAAATGTATCCCACATACGAATGTATGGGTCAGTACTATGGTAACGTACCAAGCATATGGGGGTGAAATGCATATATAAAATAATATCTTAATATCATCGCAGTTTATAAAATTATGCATGCTGATATAAATGACTCACTTAGCTTGAATTAAAATTATCATAATCATAAGAGAGTAAAATATATCGGGTGAAACATGTGAGTCATCTTAATAAATCTCAATTCACTTCCATCTCGATTCCAAATCATCAAAGCAATCAAATCTCATAACAATTCTCTTTGGAATATATGTTCATTAAATCTTTCAAAAACAATGACTTTCTCAAACTCAGTCTTTCAAACAAATATGTTTTCATCTCAGATAGAAGAATAAGACTTTTCATATTAGATAGGAGAATAAACACACACACATTGGGAGTCTCTTACAACCGACATAAACTATGTGAGCTACATGGATTCCAACGTCTAACCCACGTTGGGGAGAGCTGTCCTATCCTTGTCATCGAAGTAGAAACATAAATCATCAATCCAAACACTAGTGATCACTATATAAATCAGCCTCAGGCTTACAACCTATGGGGGCACGTAGTTCTAGGGAAGTACCAATCCTACTACACCTCCCGCTTGGTGCTAAAGACTACTCCCGGACATAGCTCAGATCTTTTCAAAAGAAAATTCACTAATAAATATTTCAACAATTCACAATGGGAGCCATCATGCTACCCCTTTCATAATAAATCAATAAAAGTGGATTTCTTTTCTCATCTTGATTTCAAAAACAACCGTTTTTACTGTAACACCCCGTATTCAAGTACGTGTATTGGCGTATTCAAGTACGTGTATTGGTCTTATTTATATGGAATTAATTTTTTTATTTTATTTATACCAAAATTTGCTCGTCGATGGTTCCATGCAAAGGTTATTGAATAAGCTTTCCAACAATATAAAGATTTCCAAAAAAGGATAGGTTTCGGATATAATCGAGATATTTGGGAATAGTAAATGTGCAGGAAATTTTCCTGCACACAAACTACTGAGGCCAGCTGAATTTTTGGGTCAACTTTGAATGATCATAACTCCCTTAATATAATGAACTGGGAGAGCTGAGACCTATGAAAAGAAAGATCTTTGAGTCTTATTTACAATGCAATTCATTTCATCCAAATCCAACGTCTGAGTAAGGATTTATACTCGTTTTACTTCAGTCTATCAAAACAGATTTTTAGGTTCAACTTCAAACGGCCATAACTCCTTGTACAGGACGAACTGGGTAGCCTACTTTATATGAAATGAAATCCCTTTGAATTATCCTTCCAATGAAACCAATTTCACCCAAATACGATATCGGAGCAAAGAGTTATGTTCAATCTACTTTAGCTTATCAAAATAGTCCACCAAAGGACAGATTTGACATTATTTAAATTTTAAAGGCATTTTGGTCATTTCCTATTATATTATGGACGGGAATATGTGTATATATACATTTATATGCATTCAAAAACTTATTTTCATCATCAATCATTGAGAAAGAACAAACCCTAGCCAAATTTGACCTTTAAATTACTTTTGATTCAACTGTAGAAATTCCAAAGTAATCCGATAACTGCGTTTGTCATCTCGAGAGCTTCGAACGGCACTTATTATTTGTGCAAACAGGATTACATAATCAAGAGGTGAATTCCAAGGTATGAATATTGTTTGCCTTTGTTCTTTTTCATATGTATATGTGTGATAGAGGATTATATGTATTGGTTATTATTGAAAGGTGATGAAAATAGAGTTATGGACTATTTTACATGGTTTGGTTGTATTGAATTGTGGAAGGTGGATATGGTAATTGAGTTATGTAAGGTGGATATGGTGATATACTATTAAATTAATAAATATTTATGTCTATGGCTCAATTTGGTTTAATGGATTGGTTGGAAGGATAAATGAATCCAAACTTGATATTGGAGGAGGTTGTATGAATATGCATGGTATGTGAATGTAATTAGTGTATAAGAGGGTTAAAGTGACACCCTTTATGGTGTAATTAAGGCTTACTACTTAACTACTAGTTTGGTGAATTCAAATAAATGAATTGTGACGTTTGGTCGCTAATACTAGATTGCTATATAGGTTCATCGTAGATAAGTAATCCGAAAAGACGGGAAGTCCATTTGGGACTAGTATTGATGGTTGACAGTCAGGTATGTAAAGCATACTCTCTACGATATCTTTGGCATGAAAGTTAACAATTGTTCTATTAAGAAAGTTTCCAAAGTTATTCAGTAACATGTGATCCATAATGGTTTTGTATGATGTCCTACGTTACCAATGAACTTGTTTCCACCCTACAAGATGTCAAGACATTCCAATACTTACTTGTTTTCCAAATCTTACATGTTTATTGCACTAATGAATGTCAGAAGGTATCCGGTTACTCAAACAAGATTCATGTGCTGTTAATGACTCCAAAACGTTTTATTGATATACCAATAAGTTCCTACTTCATTGTTATGGTATTGATGACTCCAAAACACTTCATTGATGTGCCAATGAGTTCTTACATCATTGTTATTGCATTGATGGTCCATTTATATGTCTCTTATTGATATATCATTGTTTCAAAGTATCAAAAATGCGGTGGCGACCGAAATAACAATCTCAAAGATTAATTGAACTAAGTGATGGAAGTTCTCTTTTATCGGGTGGTATCCCAGGGGCATAAGCCTATCATGGGTCGATCCCTATTTATGTGTTTATGGGTGGTATCCCAGGGGCATAAGCCTATTATGGGTCGATCCCAGTTGATATGTACTGGAGGCTGTCTAATGGTCACAGTACAGTACAGTAATGATTACAAAGATGATAAGAACGAAGGTAAAGTGATTGAATAAATACAATGTACAGGTTGTCACAAGTTCTAATAAGTGTGGTCCACTCCTATTACGATTTATTCACTTGTTTTTGATTTCTGTTGAGCTCCTATATCATATGTGATTATCTACAGCTTTACATACTCAGTACATATTTCGTACTGACGTCTCCCACGGGGGACCTTCATTTCATGCTGCAGGCACAGGTACCTCAGCTCATACACCGCACAAGTAGGAGCCAGGATATCCAGCTGTTTTCTGTGAGCTCCAGTTTGCTTTGGGGCTTTCAGTGTCATATCCAGTCACTTTTGGTATTGTATAAAAGTTAGTTATATGGCGGGGTGTGTCCCGACCTTAGTTAAACTTTGTGTATTATCTAGAGGCTTTGTAGACCTAATGTACAGTTAAGGTGGCATTTTCTTAATAGACGTGATGACTTCAACAGCCAAGTATTGTATATACATATATATGTGTGCTCGAGCTTATACAGGTGATTATTTCCTTTTATATACGACATGATGTTGTCCGAATTTTGGGTTGTCATAGAGGTATGCATGGGAAGTATAAGGTTATGAGCTGGTTCTCCCGAGCCTCCTTAGTTACGGGTGCCAGTCCGCCCCAATAGGATTTGAGGCGTGACATTTACGACCAAAAGGTCAAAACTTCTCTATCATCTCAAATTATTTAAACTCAAGGTGTTTATAACACATGATTTTCTCAAAATAATAATCTCAAATAGGGTTCCAAAAACTCATACATCAATATCACCATAAGACCTTCCAAAGTTTCATACTTTATGACATAAGCAAAAAAATAATCACTTAAAACTTAAAATTTTAGCTTTATAATCATACATCTTGGCAAAGAAAATTAGCT